>NW_027491880.1:0-124463 GCF_021521415.1 Bidens hawaiensis | reverse complement strand
GGTTCATAATAGTCTTACCTTCATACTTGTTCCCACAAGCATGATCGACTACGGACGTTTAGAACAACATAAGTCATTCATGGATTAAACATGCAAAAATAGAACATAACTCATTTAATAATTAAAACTTAATTAATTTCATGAGATACCCATTACATTCGTTCTTAAACAAACACTAAACACGGATTAAATCCACTCACTAGAATACCGAAGTCCTAATGCACAAACATGACCCTCATGCTTTGGCCTATCGAGGAGCTTCGTGAGTGGGTCCGCAATATTTTGATCGGTATGAACTTTATGAATACATATTTTTCTCTTTTCAACTTCATCCCTTATGTAGTTGAATCTGCGCTCAATGTGCCTCGTTTTCTGATGAGCACGAGGCTCCTTGATCTGTGCAATAGCACCCTCATTGTCACAGAATATCTCTAGGGGCTCCTGAATGGAAGAGATAATCCCTAGATCCATGATGAACTTTTTCATCCATGCAGCCTCTTGGGCTGCCATTGAAGCGGCGATGTACTCAGATTCTGTAGTGGATAACGCGACAACATCCTGCTTCGAACTCTTCCAAGAGACAGCGCCTCCATTTAAGATGAAAACATATCCCGACTGTGACCGAGAATCATCTCGGTCAGTTTGGAAACTCGCATCCACGTAACCCTTTACGACGAGTTCCTCCTCACCAGACCCATATATTAAAAACATATCCTTAGTCCTTCTAAGGTATTTTAATATATTCTTGACAGCCATCCAATGACTGTCACCTGGGTTGTGCTGGTATCTACTTGTTATGCTTAAAGCATACGAGACATCCGGTCTAGTGCACATCATTGCATACATAATAGATCCTATTGCCGAAGCATAAGGAACATGCTTCATCCTATCCTGCTCTTCCTTAGAGCTAGGACTTTGGGATGAGCTTAATACGGTTCCTCTAGGAATAGGCACCAAACCTTTCTTAGAGTTTTCCATCCTAAACCTCTTTAGGATTTTATCAATGTACGCACTTTGATTGAGTCCGATCAATTTCCTTTGTCTATCCCTATAGACTTTTATTCCCAAGATATATGTCGCTTCTCCAAGATCCTTAATTGAGAAACGACTACTTAACCACGTTTTAACGTTTTCCATACTTGGTATATCATTTCCAAATAAAAGTATATCATCGACATACAAAATAAGGAAAATGATTATACTCCCACTAGCCCATTTATACACACATGCCTCATCACCGTTTTGGACGAAACCAAACGCTTTGATTTCTTCATTAAAACGATGATTCCACATCCGTGATGCTTGTTTCAATCCGTAGATTGATTTCCTTAACTTACAAACTTTATCAGGATTAGATGGATCGACAAAACCTTCAGGCTGAACCATATGGACATCTTCCTCAAGATATCCATTTAGAAAAGCGGTCTTGACATCCATTTGCCATATCTCATAATCAAAATGAGCTGCAATGGCAAACAATATCCTGATCGACTTAAGCATCGCGACTGGCGAGAAGGTTTCATCATAATCAATCCCTTGAGTTTGCGTGAAACCTTTTGCGACAAGTCGAGCTTTGTAAGTATCTAAATTTCCATGCATATCGGTCTTCTTTTTGAAGACCCACTTACATCCAACCAGTTTGGAGTTAAGTGGACGATCAACCAATTCCCAAACTTGGTTATCGTGCATGGATTGCATCTCGGCGCTCATGGCTTCAAGCCATTTGTCACAATCAGGTTGTGACATAGCATCTTTGTAGGAGATCGGTTCATCCGAATCAATCAAGTAGCAATCATCCACAAGAAATCCATATCTCTTGGGAGGTTGACTAACCCTACTAGATCTGCGAGCAACGTGCGTATGATCAACCATTTGATCATCTTCAACATCCTCGTGTTGAAAGCTAGTATCGACCAACTGTGTATCATCCAGTGATTCTTGAACCTCTTCAAGTTCCACTCTCTTTTCACTAGGTCCTTCCATAAGGAACCTAGTTTCTAAGAAGTATCCTTTGCGTGAAACAAACACTCTTTGTTCACTAGGATCATAGAATATATATCCTATATCATCCTTTGGGTATCCTATGAAGACACACCTGATGGATCGAGCCTCAAGCTTATTTGGGGTGTCACGTTTAACATAAACTATGCATCCCCATATCCTTAAATATGAAAAGGATGGAACCTTTCCATGCCACACTTCATAGGGTATTCGATCCACCTTTTTGGTCGGGGCCATATTCAAAATACGAGCCGCTGTGAGTAGCGCATATCCCCAAAATGATGGCGGTAGTGAGCTTCGTGCCATCATTGATCGAACCATGTCCAACAGTGTTCGATTCCTCCTCTCGGATACTCCGTTATGTTGAGGAGTTCCAGGAGGAGTGAGCTGTGAAATAATTCCACAATCTCTAAGATGACTTTGAAAGGTATCACTTAGGTATTCGCCTCCTCTATCGGAGCGGAGTACCTTGATTGTTCGGTTGAGCTGATTTTGCACTTCATTTTGAAATTCTTTGAACATTTCAAAGGCTTCATGTTTGTGTTTCATTAGATAAACATACCCATATCGACTAAAATCGTCGGTAAAGGTAATGAAGTACCTTTCACTATTCCTACTAGTTGGCTTGAAAGGTCCGCATACATCCGTATGTATGATACCTAACAAATCCTTAGCCCTTTCATTTGTACCTTTGAAAGGCTCTTTGGTCATCTTGCCTTGAATACAAGATTCACACTCATCAAACGAACCTAACTCGTTTGTTTTCAAAAGACCATTCTTTTGGAGAGTGTTTATACGATTCTTGTTTATGTGTCCAAGGCGACAATGCCAAATGTAGGAATCACTCAAACCCTTTTTGAGTCTTTTAGTAGAAGTTTGATATAATGAGCTATTTGAGGTATTATCATGAACCAATTCATAAATACCGTTGTTTGGTACAGCTTTAAAATAAAAGATACCATTAGATGACACATGCATTTCCGATCCTACAAATTTAAAGTCAAAGTTACATTGTCTAAGAAGGTGCACAGAAATAATGTTCCTAGTCAAACTAGGAGCATACAAAACATTTTTAAAACAACTTCCAAACCACTTGGAAGTGATAAAGTGAAGTCTCCTCTAGCGACCACGTGTACTCTTGCACCGTTGCCCATGAAAAGATTCACTTCGCCCTTCTTTAAGTCTTCATTCCTTTTGAACCCCTGCAACCAATTGCAAATATGAGTTCCACATCCAGTATCCAATACCCATGTGTTAGAAGAAATAAGATTTAGCTCAATATTAATCATAAAGACATTACCCGAGGTATGCGCCGCATTCCTCTTGTCTTTTAGCTCTTTTAGGTAGACCGGGCAATTGCGTTTCCAGTGTCCGGTCTCCCCACAACCAAAACAAGGATCATCCTTATGACCCCTTGGTTCCACAACCTTTTGTTTCTTTGCCATAACCGGTGATTTGCCCTTACCCTTAAGATGCATAGGGGGACCCTTCCTTTTAGCTACCTTAGCCTTAAGATTGGGTTGAGATCGATTCTTGGATCTACCTTCATTGATTGCAAACACGGGTAAAACCCTTTTGCCCATGCTCGCCTCGGCTGTTTTAAGCATTGAGTGAAGTTCTCCAATGGTTTTGTCCCACCCGTTCATGTTATAATTTAACACGAAAGTGTCGAACCTTTTCGACAAAGAGTTAAGGATCAAATCCGTTGCTAACTCATTTGAGATGGGACAATTGAGCTTAGTGAGCCGATCAATATAACTTTTCATCTTAAGTACATAAGATGAAACTGGTTGACTATCATCCATTCTACATGCATGTAAGGCTCGAACCGTTTCGAACCTTTCCACTCTCGATTGCTTAAGGAACATTTCCTTAAGTTGAGTAATCATGTCGTACGCATTATGGTTTTCGAAATCCTTTTGGATTTCGGGAACCATAGTCGCCAACATGAGGCATGATACTTGAATGGAATCTTCCGTGAGTTTGACCCAATTCATGTATTCGACCTCAGTTCCCTCTTCCGGTTCTTCGGGGATAGGTGTTTCCAAAACATGATATAATTTTTCTTGTTTTAGAACAATCCTTAAATTTCGGAACCAATCCGAAAAGTTATTGTGGTTAAGACGGTCTTTAGCGAGAATAGATCGGAGAGATACGTTTTGGACGTTAGGGATTATGTTGTCGTCGACGTGTGCGGCCATCTGCAGAATTTTAATTAAGTTCATTTTAGTGTTTTACCTTTTAATTATTAATACCCTTTTTATATATGCAAATATAATTAATAATTAAAATCTAGAATCCAACGATAAACCCGACTCCGGTTAGGTGACCTTTTTCCCATTGTCGGTTTATCAAGGTAGTTATTCATAACAATTGCAAACCCTTTTGCAACTTCTAGAATTTATGGGACCGGTTCGAAATCATATTTCGTGTTGGCATGTTTATCCCATCAACACCTATTAGACCCCATGCTTGGGTGACCCTCTTCACATGGTTCTAATTTAAGTCGTCCTACTTGTATCAACTTGTAATATTAACATACAAACGGTTAGGTGACCTTTTTCCCATTTTATGCCAATATTACCTCAACATGTTAATTTACTCTATGCGGTTAGGTGACCTTTTTCCCACTAAGAGCTTATTAATATGTTAAGTGTTATACAAAAGGATGGTGTTTAACTTATTATCCTTAAATTTAAAAAAGGGATTTTTAGTTTTAATAATTCTAGTTGTAAAACTTTAAATCATGTTCTAACATGCATTTAGTAACATGATATTTTGAAACCATTTTCAAAATTCTAATTTATAATAAAGCCATTTTATTATGGGCGTGAGACGGCTAGTTAATAAATCCATTTTATTAAACTATGTGTCACGTAATTACCGATAATTATTAGAACCCGTTTTATGCTTTGTTAATTAATTCTATGTGACGAAGTTGATATCCTAATATCTAACAACCACACAATCAAACAATCAATTAACAAGCATACATAATTATACTAGACACGAGCCACTAAGTTAGACCACACTTGTTAGCCGAAACAAGTGTGTGTCTTAGGTCCGATCCTAAGGGACACATGACACATGGATGTTGTAGCTCCCACTCGATCCCGCATCCAAATGCTTCGAGCATCTTCTTCAACCTTGTTGTGATCCATTGGGCTTGAACTTGGGCCTTAGCTTCCATAAGCTTCCACTTGGGCTCAATTGGTGGGCTTAGGTCCTTTTGGGCTTGAATCCCTTAATGGGCTTGTGAAACCCATTATGACCATACCCGGCCCAATTAGGCCCAAACTTCCAACTTTGCAATCTTCTTTAATTTTACAAAATTAAATGTCCTAATACATTTTTTCTATAAAATAAAGATATTACAAATTACCTATTTATTACATGCCCATATGAATAAATAATTACAAAATAGCCCCTAATTAATTATTACAAACCGATACTTTGAATAATAAATTACAATCACAACCATCAATCACAAACAAAACATCCATTTGGTCTACGGCTCGGTCTAGTACTAACAAACATAACCCGATATGTCATAGGAACCCGTTCCAAAACCCCTTGCCTTTATCGGGCCTAGCCCAACCCATTTGGGCTCGACCCAATAACAAGATTATGGGCCTCGGCCCAATTAAAAAACTGCTTGGGCTCGGCCCAAACAAAATTACATGGGCTCGGCCCAAATGACTTACATGGGCTCGGCCCAAATAAAACTTATGGGCCCGGCCCAATAACAAAAATGGGCTTCGGCCCAAATTTCACCCGAAATGGGCTTCGGCCCATTAGCCCGGTTTTTATATTTTTTTTTTTTTTTTTGAACTTAGCCAAAAACGATAGCAAGATTAAATACAAAAATATCATGCATGTTAATTTTTGTATAAAATCTTTCAAGGGGAAAATAAAAACCGAGAACCCGAAGCTTAGTATCCCGTATCCCGGCTCTTGATGCCATTTGTTGGGTTTCTATGGAATTTACAAACTTAGTTAACCGATTAACTAGTTATAATATATGCGGAAACGTGATAGACAAACTAAACATATGAACAACCTAGTTTATTCATTTCAAGATTACCAATAATCTATTTACTAGAAACCCGAAGCAAGGATCACATGATACGGGAACAACTAAACTATCAAAGCATATAAACACTTACAATCTTAACCCTTTAAGAGTTTAGTAGGTGGTTGAAGAAGATGATGATGAATGCAAGACTTTCAAAGGAAAACTCTCAAACCGAATATACCCCGAGCCTCCAACACGCACCGAGCTATGCTAGGGAGCTTGAACACGAAAAACCCGAGCCCTTTTTTTCTTCCCTTCTTGGCCGTGAGGTAGAGAGGAAAAAGAAAAAGAAGTTTTTTTGTGTTTATGATTACTTGAAAGTGTTATCCAAATTATCATCCATCACATGCATACATAGGGTAGAGTTATATCCAAGTCCACACTCCATCTCCTTTTGCATGTTGACAATTTGACCAAGTTGGTGGGGTGTGGGGCCCACCCAAAACCGGCCCCAACATATTTTATTATTTTTTTTTTTTTTTTTTTTTTTGTTTATGTTATATATATATTTTATACTTTATAAAATATATAAACACCCCATCTTTTATAAACCATTTTATAAAAGAATACATAGTTAAATAATCATTCCAATAATAATTATTTGAATAAATAAATTAACCAATTAATTATTTAATACTTTCAAGTAATCATTCAGAAACCCGATTTTCTGAAAGTGTCGTGTTCTGTATTTGTCTTAAAGATCTTATCTTAACAAATACATAATTGGTGTGTGTCTAACTCGTTATTGGGTATGACCCGACTTGGATCAAACATAACTAGCCACATTAACTTAATTATGTGTCTCGGGCATACGATATTCCAACATATAGATGCGTCACAGTGTACCTCAAAGTTTTCCATTCCCTCGGGGAGGGCTAAAATAGGGGCGCTACAAAGCTTGGTTTTCAATAGTTGGAAAGCGGATTCTTGCGCGTCACCCCAGTTGTACTTAGTGCCCTTGTGAGTCAAAGCGGTGAGGGGTTGAGCAATCTTTGAAAATCCCTCGATGAAACGCCGATAGTAGCCGGCCAGTCCTAGGAATTGTCGCACCTCAGTCGGAGTCTTAGGTGCTTCCCAGTTTTTGATGGCCTCTACCTTACCGGGATCGACATGGATACCATTCTCGTTGATCACATGTCCTAAAAAGTGAACCTCGCGAAGCCAAAATTCACATTTCGAGAGTTTAGCATACAGTTGTTCCTTCTTCAGTAGTTCCAGAATTATCCTTAAGTGCTCTTCGTGGTCAGTCTCGTTCTTGGAGTAGACAAGAATATCATCGATGAAAACAATCACGAACTTGTCGAGGTACGCCTTGCATACTCGATTCATGAGATCCATAAATACGGCTGGCGCGTTGGTTAGGCCAAAAGGCATAACCGAGAACTCGTAGTGACCATACCGTGTTCTGAAAGCCGTCTTTGAAATATCTTCTTCGCGCACTCTCAACTGGTGGTAACCTGATCGTAGATCGATCTTCGAGTAGTAACTCGATCCCTGAAGCTGGTCAAATAAATCATCAATTCGGGGTAAAGGATAACGGTTCTTGACCGTCACCTTGTTCAATTCCCGGTAGTCGATGCACATTCGGAAAGTCCCGTCTTTCTTTCGATCAAACAAGACAGGGGCTCCCCATGGCGATGAGCTAGGTCGGATAAAACCTTTATCCAACAAATCTTGCAACTGGGTGGACAACTCCTGAAGTTCCGCCGGTGCGAGCCGATACGGGGCTCGTGCTATGGGTGCTGCACCGGGTGTCAACTCGATTTGGAATTCGACTTGACGAAATAGGAGGGAGTCCGGGCAAATCCTCCGGAAAAACTTCCGGAAAGTCTCGCACAACCGGTATGTCTTCAATTCGTTTCTCCTCCGCGGGTTTCTCAACAATCTGCGCCAAAATTGCCGGATGACCCTTTCGTAGATACTTCTGTGCTTTCATAAGGGTGATGATGCTGTTGGTCATGCCGCTTCTCTCGCCTCGGACCGAAATGATCTCGCCGGAAGGGGTGGTAATATGGACTATTTTATCATGGCATATAATCTCCGCTCGGTTCTCGGATAACCAGTCTATGCCGACAACGACATCGAAACTACTAAGCGTAAAAGGAATAAGGTCGATGTCAAAAACATGACCTGACAGTTTCAACTTACATCCCGCAAGTATATGAGTTGTTACCACAGTTTTACCATTAGCTAATTCAACAGGAAACTTAGCGTCTAACGGGGTTGGAGTAAGGTCTAAAAGTTGGCTAAAGGCTTTCGACACAAAACTCCTATCAGCTCCAGTGTCAAACAAAATGGAAGCAAAATAATCGTTTACAGGGAACTTACCGGACACCACATGCGGATCATTGCGGGCTTGACCCGATCCAATCTCTTCGGGATCTTCTTCAGGTTCCTCTTCAGGCTCTGCCTCGGGTTCTGCTGCGTTCTGGGCAAGTTGCATTTGTAGGATATCGCAACGCTCTAACGCTATTTCAGTTCGGGTCCTTGCTTCTTGGAGTTGCTCTTTCAAGTCTATCATTTCGGCTTGCATCTTCATCATAACCTTCGTTTGTTGCTCACTAGTCTCTTGCATTTCTTTCGTTGCCGCTGCCATGCGGGCAATCTCCTCCTGAGTCTCGGTTCCATCTTTAAACAGTCTGGCAACATTTTCTCTAGTGTAGCGCATGTAACCCACATCACGCTCCAAACAAGAAACGACAGCTGCGAGAACTCGCTCTACAGGTTCGGGTATGGGTGGTAGGGTGTTGGGATAAGCAGGGTGGTTCGGGTGAGGCAACGGGGGAACTTGTTCACGGTAGACCATACGTCTGATCATGTTAGGGTACCATTCCCAGCTAACGTCGTTGTCATACAAGCCTCCGGATAGGCGGTACCTCTTCGGTGCAGGAGCTTCGAGTTCTGGGACTACGCGGGGTGGCGAGGCAGTAGGTAACTGCGGTTCCTTCCCGTGAGCATGCGTCATCGAATCGGATGATGATGAGGGTGGCGTCGACATTCCTACAGGTAAGCCGGGTATATGCGCGCGTAAGAGTGAAGGAGGTAAAGAAATAAGATTTCAAGACTACACAAACCTATGCAGTGCGTATCATTATAACTAATGGGTCGTCGCGGTTATAGTCTAGTATGCATGCAGTTTCTAGTTCGCTATAACCAATGGCTCTGATACCAATCTGTCACACCCTCAAAATCCACTAACGGAGTTTTACCGTCAGAGGGTGTGAACTGGCAGGATCGGAATCATTAGTTATAACCAAACCAAAGAAAACGTTTAAATGAAAAATAAGTGCGGAAGCGTAAAACCTTAATTCAAAAGTTGCGTCACGCAGGACGACTTAAAACCAAATGTAAATGTTAAAATTAAGTTTGCAGAGTAAGATGTTTAACAATTAATGCATGCTCCTAAACCGCGCGCCCGCCTCGGCTACCTGAGAATAACATACTAAAAGGGGTCAACACGAGGTTGGTGAGTTCACAAGTTATATAAGACAAATCGTTTAGCGTTTGAGTTCAGCGTTTTCGTTAAGTGTTTTGCGTAACCACGTTACGGCGTTTAAAAGTTTTGCGTAACCACGTTACGGCGTTTAAGTGTGTAACCACGTTACAGCGTTTAAGTGTGTAACCACGTTACAGCGTTTAAGTGTGTAACCACGTTACAGCGTTTAAGTGTTACCAGATAATGTTATGTCAAATTATATATCGATAGGTAGCTAATCTATACAACAAGTATTACTAAGTGGTTCGAGACCGAAGCTGACTGTTTATCAAGTGCCCGTCACCAGGTCAACCCAGACCATGGTAAGTGTTAGCCAAAAATTACACCCACTCAACCTCCAGTTGAGCTTAGCGTCGGGTGGGGTTTGTCAAACCCAGTAGTACTACTCAACAGTGACTCGCTATTCCAAATATTAACCGGTTCGATGCGTGGGACTTCAAGGGTTACGTGCCGCTTAGCCTCTACAAGTGATATATATAATTTATAACAAAATCTTAAATATGTGTTTATCTCAAAAATGCGTTTATCGGAGTATGTTATCTCCCCCAAGTGAAAAACGTTTGAAAACAGTTCAAAGAGCGGGGTAAGTGAACTCACTGTTTGCGAAGAATATTCCAAATTAGATCACCGAGTGATGCGCGTCGTAGAAAACTCTCTAGCGTTCTAAAATAACAAAGAGATTTTCTAAGTATCGGAACGTTTAACGAGTCTCTAGACTCGGCACATAATACCTATGCACGTATCATGTTTCGTGTTTCGTTTGTGAACCGTGTGTGATTTAAACAAGTACAATTGTGATACGATACACGAGTGAGCAATTACTTTCGTGTCATGTATTAATAACATACTTACAAGCAATTATTCCCGTAAGGGCATTTTGGTCAACAAACAAAGACTAACTAACCATTATTCCCCATAAGGGCAATTTGGTCAATTCATGGCAATCAACTAGCAATTATTCCCCGCAAGGGTATTTTGGTCAAAATACAACAATTATATAAAAACTATCATATTTCATGCATTCCTATACAACTCAGCAGCTAGTTTCGTTATGACAGAATTTCTACTTGAAAGATTACACTAGTTCACCGATTATAACGTCTCAATTAATTCACCAAAAATTACCACAGAAGCATACATATCTTAGGTTTCCAGAACATGTTTTATCTTATTTTTATTCCATATAGATTGCTCATAATGATCAAAACACTACAGTAAACTCATATCAGTCAGATTCATGCACAACAGAATGTTATTTGCAATTCCCGGTAAACGAAAAATCCAATAAATGCAAGACCACTTGGGTTTGGTTTCTAACTCAGTGAGTCAACTTCCAGAAGTGGAACCAACCCAATTGGCCTCGTAGTTCATGAGATATAGAATTTACAATATAACCTAACAGCAGGTCTAACAGCTCAGCTTTGCATCACGTTTTTGTAAAATCATAAAAGTATACTTCCACTTATCCAAAAATTACGAATTTATACTTTATAGAAACTAGACTCAACCTAGTTTACTGCAGTACTCACAATCTCAATCAATTTTCACGTTTACACTTCGTTACAGTCAGTTAAACATCGTATATATATTCTGTCCAGAATCTGTTCACATCAAAACTCAACATCATAACAATCTATGAACTATCATGCATCCATATAACCCTCTAGACACCATAACTACTATCCATGCATATAAATCACACCATACATACAAGATTAGGGTTTGTGTTTTAATTCAAATCAAGAACAACAATCAATCATGCAACAACATCAATCTAGTTATCAATCTATTATCCAACTAACAACTATCATATTGATCACATACATACATATAATCGGCTGAGTTAGGGTTTACATACAACCCATTAAACATCAAAATTACACAACAAGGAGGTAAGAGATGATCAAGTATACCTTCCTAGCACCTAGTTCTTGGATTAATCTCTTGATTGATGTGTGTGTGTGTGATGAAGGTGGACGGCAGCCGTGGATCAAGAGAGGGAGAGAGAGCCGATTTAGGGTTGTAGGTTAATAATAAGTTAGGGTTTGTTTATTAGTGATGTATTTATAATAATACAAGTTACACTCTAGTCCCTCTTCTTTCCAAGTGTTGTTTTTCTAGAACATTCCATCATACTTGCCCAATAAGTTAACATGACCATAGTTTTATCACATAGCACATAATCCTAACACATAATAATCACATAATTATTGTTTTTACGTTTATCGTTTATTTATCAATCGTTTGCGTCAACTCGTTTGCGTTTCGGTGCAAATCCCGAAAGACTACACATGTAGTAAGTGTTACGCGTCATTTAAACCCTAGTTTAAATGTAATGAAGTGTACGTTATAGATTCAACGATCTTAAAGTTTGAATTGACGGAGTTGAGTTAACGGAGTTAACCTGAAATTGACGATTGTCACACAGGATGCTTCCGCGTGTGCTATGAGGATGTTTCTTCCTTAGATAGCTGAGCGGGGTGATCCCTATGTCCCGCGGGTGACTTGTGAGGAGCTCTTAGCTGACCCGCGGGTATTACTTAAGGATATTTGGGTCTTTTTGGTACCCTACCTCTATAAGTCCCCCCAGTCCAGTGTTTCTTCCGCGTGAAGTACTTTATGCGGGTGAAATGCTTGGACTTAATGAGTATTTGGGGGTTTTTTAATTCTGCAAGTTGGTAGAAAATATCTTTTGTTGTTGTGAATAATCATGAAAAAAGGACAAATTGGCCACTCGCAGGCGCGTGGGCAGGTGACAGGAGGTATATTGTCACACCCCGACCAAAGGCGGCGGAACATGCCGGGGTGCAACGATTTCTCATAAGCGCATGACACTATTTAAAGCGACAATATTTAACAAACTCATTTCATTTCACAACATCGAAAATGTCACATAACCAAATATTCATAACTCAAATACAACAAAATATAACAAAATATAGAAAATCAAATATTGTTCATTTTTGCTAATATCCTAACGGTATTTGTGACGTTTTATTCACCGAACTCCATAATCAACCTAGATGCAAACCTGTAACATTTCATAAAATAAAGTTTATCAACACAAAGGTTGGTGAGCAATTCATAAGTTTGAACAATATATATATAGTATGAAAAGCCACAAAACTAGTATACAAAACCATAAATAATAGCTATAAACTTGGATAAATAGTTATCGCTAACAAGTTAGCGACACCCAACTATAAGGGGTTGCCAAATAGTTTAGGATTTTATAGTTATCGTTAATTGCATTACGTTAACGACACCTTGCCATGAGGGGTTGCCAAATGGTCTAGGATTTATAGTTCCACCATCCAAAAGCGATAAACACATAGTCAAATAAGCATAGAACACCAAATCGAGCAATTATTCAAGTAAGGTATACAACAACGTTTGTGGTTTAAGACCCAAGTATAAAACATTTAGTTTAGATAAGTTGAAATGTCACCCCCAAAATAAGAGATAGAAAACGGGGTATGAAGTCACTCACGTTCAAGTAATAAACTTGAAAGATTGATTATTTAGAGATTTGCCGGAACGACGAGTTTAACGTATGAAGCCTAAATAAAAGAAAGTCTTGGATTTAGAAAGGTTGTCTTGAAGATCTTTAAATAAAATAATTGTTGCAAAAACTAATCAATTAAAGTTCAAGGTTTAAAATGTAACTATTTAAGAATTTATAATAATAACCCTTTTAAAAAATGTAAGTTTGCTCAAAACCGGGTTAAAGTATCTAACCTTAATATTTACTTAACCAATGTTAAGTAATAAGGTGGGGAAAATGCTAAAATGCAAGTTCCATTAGGCTAAAGATACTAAAACGGGTTTTTAACGAGTGTTCGGGTTGTCGGTTCGGGTCTTCACAAATGGTCAAACCCAAAGTCAACTTTCCAAAATATTAATTGTTATGAGATAACTCATTAAAACATACTAACACTTAACCAAGTATGTAGATCTATTGTTTAGAACTAACAACGCACGTTAAGCGAGTGTTCGGTTTTGTCGGTCCAAACTATGTTAGGAGATCAAGTTGGATCCAACTATTCCAAGTACTTAAGAAAATAATTAAAATCAGTTTGTAAACTATTTTTTAAAGAAATATACAAGTCTTGATAGCTAAAAACACACTTGTGTGTCTTAAGCGAGTAAAAGTCGATATAGTTCGGTTTGGTTCGGTCTCCATCTCACAAATAGTTCATAGATGGTTTCTACATGCCCAAATATCATAGAACTTGTATATTGGTTTATAAATGAAGAATACTTAAATTTTACAACAAAAAAAGTTAACTACAAGTCTTTTAAGCAAAAGTTTCGGTTTAGTTCGGTTTCCATCTCCCAACGAGTTCATAGATGGATTACATACGCTTAATATCAAAGAACTTGTAAAAATGATTTTTGAAACTCAAATCTAACAATAAACATGTTTAAACAACTATTTTAACAAAACTAGTAAACAAAAGTTCGGTTTCCGATTTGGACTAGTTTCGGTTAAACCGAGGTTAGTCTTATACAAACCCACACCATGAAACTTGTAAATAAGATGAACAAACTAAATGGTTATAAGTTAGTCATAAGTGATATGTATAATAAGTTATGTGTGTGTAAATATATATCAAGAACACGAAGTCCTCCATGAAGCCTTGCCTTATGACATTCGAAACTTAACCAACCAAAGTCAGTGAAGTAACAAATAAAGGAAACAAGGGGTGTGTATTATATATATGTTGTACCACCATATTCAAGAGTTAGTAATGTTAGATGAACAAGTTAGAATGAAAGACTATAGTTAGTTTGACTTGAGAAGTCAAAACCTTAAGAATACATAAGAAATAACAACCTTGAATCTATGGAGTTTTGAGAGAGTTTTTGGAGATGTAGCAAGAGTAAAATGAAGAAGATGGGTGTGTATATATAGGGAAGGAGTGAAGGGTTGGGTATAAAGATTCTTTTATGGTTTGTATAAAAATGGGTATGTTTAAATGGTCAAACAATGCATAATATAAAAAAAAACCCAATATTTTATATATTTTATATATTTTAAATGACAAGATCCAATATTTTATATAATTGAAATGTTCGGGTTACAAACGGGTCGGGTTTACATAACAAAAGTGACCCGAAATTGACGAATGTCACATATATGCCGGCTGTCACTATACCCGACTGTACAACTTTTTCCCTTTTCGAATTTCCCGCGTGACGTGGCGACTGCCTATTAGGCGATTTTTTCTCTCTCCACTGTTCATATCCCATCGCATTAATTGCGATGGGTATAAATAGGGGAAGTTAGCTTTCTTTCGAAGTTTTATCGCCTTTGATTTCTGATTATCATCTTGTTTTTCTCCTTCTGAATCTTCGATTTAGCCACTCAATATTTCATATAACCATTCATTTCTTCATTATATCTTACTGTAATGACGAGTATTCAATCGGAGATAGATGAATTGGAAGTTCAATGGGATCAGTCTGAGTATCAGAAGTTGATTGATACTTATGGTATACCACTGGAGTGGGAACCAGAGTTCCCCTCTGCCGGCTCTATAGCCAGTGTTCCCCCTCCTGGCAAGATGGCTGTATATTCTGATTTCTTCGTCTATGGGAATTTCCGTTTTCCCATAACGAAGTTTTTCATGAAGGTGCTGAGTGCATACGGGATCCATTTGTCCCAGTTGCATCCCCGTGCCATCATGCGAATTCGTTATTACGAATTCGTGTGTACTGCACATGGAATGTTACCTCGAGTTGATCGGTTTCCTGTTTTCTACCGCGTTACCAATCGTGATGGTTGGTTCACGTGTCAGGGATTAGCCGACATGGGTATCTGTTATGAAGTCGAGAAAGGCTCCAAGGACTTGCGAAGCAAATTTTTCTGGATATCTGAGGACGTAGTCCCCAAAGCTATGGCCCGACGCCTTGCCACCGAAGCACTCCCGAATTGTACCACGGCTCCTCATAAAGGTCAAGAGTGGTTCCGCATCCTTGTGTCCGAGCCGACACCGATGCGGGCACTACCTGAGGAAGCCCTTGTGTGGGCGGGCATGAGCTGTTTATGGCTAACTCCGTATATGGAGCCCGTTTTTATTGGCTTGGACATTCGTGAGTCACTTTCTTTCTTTCATCTTTTTATTCGGGATTTTATTACTAACTTTTTATGTTTCTTCTACAGGCCCGGGACCTATGTTGAATGCTTTGTTTGACGATAGGGGTTGCGTGCGAAAAAGCATTCGTGACGCGGGCGACAAACTTGTTCTTGAGAAGTTCAAAGGCAACTTCCTATTTCCAGTGAAGGTGCGTGCCGAACCGATTGTTTCGGGCGCTACCTTTGAAAGAGGTGCGTATGTCTTGAATCCTCCCCCCTTAATGTGCTTACCTCTGATGGAGTGATTGTCATTCTGTCATTGAGTGACGATTCATCATCCACAGAGGAAGAAAGCTTTGATGATGCTTCTGAGATTTCAATAGTTTCGCACTTGTTGGCGTTGCTTTCTGAGGGGCTTCTTAGGATCCTGGGTCCTGGACTTCTTTCTTCCCAGAATCTCTTTAAAGTGTCCCTTACTCGGGAGGTATCCAATTTCCCTTCTTAAGCCGATGCAATCGTCCGTCATGTGGCCAAAGTCCTCATGGAAAGCACACTATTTGGACTTATCTCTGAAGGTGGTCAGCTTCTCGTTCTTTCGGGGCCATCTTGCTTTCTCCCCTAGATCCTTCATGGCACATATTAAGGCATGGGTATCTACGGAAAAACAATATTCTGAGATGCAGGAATAGTGTTGGTACATAAATGTCAGTAGTTCATAGTCTAGCGTTTGTAATCGAGTCTGTAATGTAATTATGTTTAAGTTTATGTTTATGTTTGAACAAGCGAAGTTGTCAACAAGTTCGCTTAGGCGAACTTGTTGAACAAGCGAAGTTGTCGACAAGTTCGCCTAGGCGAACTTGTTCAACGAGCGAAGTTACTGACAACTTCGCCTGAGGCGAAGTTGTCTTGTATTTATATAGCCTACGGGTTTACGGTTTAGGAGATAGAGTTTTCAGGTTATTCACGTGTAATTCAGTAGTTCAGTGAACGTGTCGAGAGTCTGTAATAGACGTGTTTCAAGTTATAATATATAACGTGTTCGTTTGTATCGCGTGTGATTGTTTTACGTATTCTACGCTCGTAACTACCTACGCAGGGATTCCGCACCTACGTAGATAGCGATATCCCGTGTAAGATCCGTCCGGGAACCTACAATTGGTATCAGAGCTTTGGCTCGATTGTGTGGTTCGGGATTTCACGCGGGTGTAGAAAACGTCTCGTTTGACCTATTCGCGGGACGCGTTTTCGTTGATATTGTGTTATACTCACCTTATACAGTCATATTCAAGCCGTCACACCGACCGGAAACTGCTAAATCGTCGAAAACAGATCTGAATATTTTCAGTGTTCTTCGGGCGAAGTTGTTGTTCTTCAGGCGAAGTTGCCGACGCTGGAAGTAGGGTTTCGGCGAAGATATAACGTTGAGCGAAGTTATCCACAACTTCGCCTACCTCATAAGTTCGCCTAAGCGAAGTTATCCTCAACTTCGCTTACCTCCTAAGTTCGCTTATCTTAAGCGAAGTTATTATCAACTTCGCCAAGTCACGCGAATTTAAGGATTTTCCAGCGAAGTTAACACTTAAGCGAAGTTATCCTTAACTTCGCCTATAGTACTGTTTAGAAGAATTTTTGTTTTTTTCGGGTTTTTCTTGTTTTCGAGAAGATGTCGCCGATTAACATCTCAGAGTTAGTCAAAATGGAAGTTGAAGCGGGGTCGGCTACTAAGGCCCCAAGGTTGATGAAAGGAACCGACTTTGTGGCGTGGAAAGATAGGTTCATTCAGTATATTAAATACCAGGATGCAAAGATGTGGGTGTGCATCCAGGATGGATATATTCCACCGACAATGGAATACGAAGGTCAGGATGTGATAAAGAAGTACAGCAAGATGGAGGAAGAAGAGAAAAAGATGTATGAGGCCGAGAGCAAGGCCCATGCTGCAATTACTATGGCTCTTCCTCAAGAGATTCTCCATACATTCAGGAAGTACACTTCTGCACGAGAGCTTTGGGATGCTCTTGAGAATAGATTCGAAGGGAACGTGGGTATTCGTGCCTCGAAGATTAAGCTGTTAAAGACCCAGTTCTCTGTTTTCAAGTATTTGAAGAACGAATCGCTCGATGATATTATCACCCGATATTATCGTCTAATGACAGAGCTGAACAACTATTCTATTGCTTACAGAGAGGAGGAAATAGTTGAGAAGCTTCTCGATGCTCTCCCACCGAAGTGGGAAATGTACACTGTTCTAATGAGGGAAGACAAAGACTTTCCTAATTATGACTTGGAGACAGCAGTAAACAAGCTCAGAACCTTTGAGCTTAATATGGTTCGTAAAGAGACACCAACGGATCAGGTTCAAGACCCTGGTATGTATGGTGCCAAAGTTAACTCAGGCTCAAGTTCGAAGTCTGAATCTGCTGCTTACTACTCCAAAGGAGAGTCAGGTTCTAACTCTTCTCATGAAGGAAATGTGTCAGTAAACATGAACGGTGATGTTTGCTTTGTTGCTGGAGGATCAAGTGCTTCGAAACCTCAAGCATCCAAGAGTAGTTTCTCTCCCAGTGCTTCAAGCAATAACTACTCTAAGATGCCAATGAGTGTCAAATCTGCTGAAGAGCAGTTTGCACTCTATGCATCTTTTATTGCTTCTTACGAGAACTACATACAAGGGAAGATTGTGGACCCTGCTGCTTTGGAAGAAGACTATGACCAGATCGATCCTGATGATCTGGAGGAGATGGATCTGCAGTGGCAGATGGCGATGATAGTCAGAAGAGTGAAGCGTTTCATGAAAAAGACTGGCAGAAAGTTCGTAGGTGGAAAGCCAGGATTTGATAAGTCAAGGGTGAGGTGTTACAATTGTCAACAAAATGGACACTTTGCAAAGGAGTGCACTAATGCACGTGTAGAACGTAGTCAGGGGAGGACTACACAGCAAAGTGGAAATAACAATGGGAATAATGCCATGATGTCTGATGCTGGTGAATACAACTGGAACATGTTCTCTGGAGAACTCTTTGAGCAGGCACACATGGCGAAGGTTGCAGCTGAAGAATGTATGAAAGCTGCTGAAAATGAAAAAGCTTTCATGGCTAATGACCAGAACTCCGAGGTATGTACTAAACCTATCTGTACTAAATGTGAGAACTTGTCTGAACAGCTTGCTACAATTACTGATCAGTATGTTAAGTTGGATGCCGAATTTAAAACCTTGAAAGAAGATCATCACTTCACAAAGACAAGAGAAAATAATTATAAAATAAAAATTAAAGCTTGTGAAAAAGACGTTAAAAGTTTAAAAACAAAATTAGCTGAGAAAATTGATGTGATCGATCTAAGCTACGAGGTTTTAGAAGAGAAAACCAAGTTAATCGCTGAGAAAGAAAAACAGATTGCTGATCACCAGGTAAAAGTGGTGGAACTAAATAGGAAACTGGAGCAATTCCGGAATTCCTCTGCTATTCTTGATCACCTCGTTAGTGATCAAGGTTCCTCACCTAAGAGGGGAGGAATTGGTTACCATGAGGTTCCACCACCTTATAACCATAATTATACTTTCAATCCTAGTGTTCATGAATCTGTTAATTTTGTAGCTGATCAGACAGGTCCTGCTAAGGAAACTGGTAAAGTACCGGAAGTTAGTAAAGGCGAAACAAGTTCGCCTGTCTCAAAAGTTAAAATTTCTATTTCAAGTCCAGTCTCATCTGATTCGGATAAGTCATCCGAGTCGGGTAAGACAAAAGAGAAGGAAGTATTACCCACTAGTGGAGAAAAAGTTAAATCAACTAAAAGGAGTACTCCACTCAACCCATATGTCCCACCTTATGTGAGACGTACGGTTGGTAATACTGCCTCTACATCTAAAACATCTGCTGAAAAGAAAGCTGAACATAGGTGTTGTTTTAGATGTAATCAAACAGGGCACCTTGTTGCTGATTGCCCTCTGAAGCAGCGTTTCAGAGAGGTGAGGCCCTCGAAAACTGAGACTAAGGTTTTTGGTAATCGTTTAAATGTTAAAAATGAAAACCATTCAAATTTGAGAGATAATACAGGTTTTCAAAGAAACACATCTCGTTTTTACACTACTAATAACCAAACCAAATGCTATAATTCTTTTGATTCTCTTAATGTACGTCGGTTTGGTTGGCCTCGCTATCAGTCTCCAAGGAGGTATCCTGTTAGGACTCGTGGAAATTTTTCTAATGCTAACTTTGGTCAGCCAAGGTGTGTGAGTTCTGTTAAGAAGGTTAATCGACCCAAGACCAAGAGGTCTTGGGTCCCCAAATTTTAATAATCTCTTTTGTTTGTGCAGGAACAGTTGAACAGGGCTTCCAATAATCTTTGGGTTGTAGACAGCGGCTGTTCCCGGCACATGACTGGTAACAAGGATTTGTTACAAGATTTAAAACCTGTTCAAGGAGCAAGAGTCAGTTTTGCCGGTGAGAGTGGAGGCAAAATAACAGGAAGGGGTACGGTAACTAACGGGAAGATGACGTTAGAAAATGTGAACTTTGTTGAAGAACTGAAGCACAATCTGCTGAGTGTGTCGCAGATTTGTGATAAAGATTATACCGTACACTTCACGAAGACTGATGCGATTGTGTTGAAGCCTGGTTTTCAAATACCAGAGGAGTGGATAGTAATGAAGGCTCCACGTGATCGAAATACGTATATGATGGATTTAAGTTCAACTGAAATGTCAACGGAAGAATCGTGTCTTTTGACGAAAGCAAGCGAATCGGAATCTGAACTGTGGCACAGGAGAATGGGGCACATTCATCTTCGGAAGATGAACCATATTGTCAGACATGGGCTTGTGTTGGGTGTTCCCTTAAAAAGTTTCAATTTTGAAGACAAATGTCTTGCGTGCAAAAAGGGAAAGCAGCACAAAAAGTCTCATCTCACCAAGAAAGTAAATTCAGTTGCCAGTACACTAGAGCTGCTTCACATGGATCTCTTCGGTCCTGTGAATGTAAGAAGTCTAGGTGGTACAACTTATTGCTTGGTGATCACTGATGACTACTCACGATACTCGTGGGTATACTTCCTGAAATCAAAGGACGAAACGGCTCAAATGGTGAAGAATCTGATTACCAAAGTTGAGAACATTATGGATAAACGAGTGAAGTTCATCAGAAGTGACAATGGTTCCGAGTTTAAAAATTTTGAAATGGAGATCTTCTGTCTGTCAAGAGGGATTGAACACCAATTCAGCGCTCCGTATACTCCGCAACAGAATGGAGTGGCTGAAAGGAAGAATAGAACTTTAATTGAAGGAGCCAGAACTATGCTGGCTGATTCGAAGCTTCCGGTGGTGTTCTGGGCTGAAGCTGTTTCTACAGCTTGCTATGTACTGAATAGAGTTTTAACGGTAAAAAGACTTAATAAAACATGCTACGAGCTTATGCATGGGAGAAAGCCCAATTTGTGTGGACTTGAAGCTTTCGGGTCCCCGTGTTCAATTTTAAAGGCACATTCAAAGTTTGGTGAAGCAGCCGATGAAGGAATCTTAGTCGGCTATGAAGTTGGGACTCCCAACAGGCGTGTCTTTAATACAACGAACGGCAAGGTTAAGGTGGTATGTAACACCGACATTATGAGTTACAGATCGCCAAGACCGAGCATCGGACCTCCTGGGATTTTCGACTATGATAGGCTCTTCAAGTCTTTTAACATACCTGATTTGTTTTGTACAGAAGAAGAAGAACGTGTTGCTACGAAGATGATTCTAGATGAGGAAGAAAATTTGGCACATAGACAGCTATTTGATGATTGTCAACCTTCCTCATCAAATTCTATCGGTTCCCCTGCTGTCTCTCCTGGAGAAGAGTTTATCAATCCATTTCACTCTCAGCCAGAAACAACCATTGATGAGCTCTCTTCTAATTTAGAAGATAATTTGCATGTCGGTGTTGTTCCGACCACGAGAATTCACAAAGAACACCCTTTGGAGAATGTTATAGGTGATGTGTCCTCCGGTGTACAAACCAGAAGTAGCTTGAATGAGCACACCTGTGTTTATACAAGCATTAAGGAAACGGGTATAATGAACGAATGTTTGTACTCATGCTTTATTAGCCAGATTGAACCGAAAAATTATCAAATGGCTCTTAAGGACAGCTCGTGGGTCGAGGCCATGCAAGAAGAGTTGGCTCAATTTAAGAAGATGGAAGTTTGGACTTTGGTTGAAAAACCAAGGAATGTGCATGCGATAGGCACAAAATGGGTGTTTAAGTGCAAGAGAGATGAAAAGGGGATTATTATAAGAAACAAGGCGAGGCTGGTCGTTAAAGGTTTTAATCAGCAAGAGGGGATAGATTATAATGAAGTGTTCGCTCCGGTGGCCAGGTTGGAAGCGATAAGATTGTTTTTGGCGTTTGCTGCTTTTAAGAAGATGAAAGTGTTTCAGTTGGACGTGAAGAGTGCGTTCCTCAATGGGAAAGTTGATGAGGTTGTGTATGTTGAGCAACCTCCGGGTTTTCCTGACCCAGACTTTCCTGATCACGTGTACAAGTTGAGCAAGGCGCTGTATGGATTACATCAGGCACCTCGTGCCTGGTATTCAACGTTATCGGACTACTTGCTAGAGAATGGTTTTGAAAGGGGTTTGATTGACAGCACACTGTTTGTGAAGAGAGATGGAAGTGACTTCCTGCTAGTTCAAGTCTACATGGATGACATCATATTTGCTGCATCAAGAGTCTCCATGTGTCAGGAATTTGAGGCCGTCATGAAGAAAAGATTTGAGATGAGTGCTATGGGTGAACTAACGTTCTTTTTAGGATTGCAGGTTGATCAAAAGAAGGATGGGATGTTCATTCATCAAACAAAATATGTTCATGATGTCCTCAAGCGCTTCAAGATGGAGGACTGTTCTCCATTTGACACTCCAATTTGCGTCAACCACAAGTTGGGAGCTGAAATAGACGGTGACGCAGATGTGGACCCAACTCAGTATCGGGCTATAATAGGTTCTTTGATGTATTTGACTGCTTCTAGGCCTGATATAATGTTTGCTGTTTGTCTTTGTGCTCGTTTTCAGGCAAACCCAAAGAAATCTCACATGAAGGGTGTGAAGAGGATTCTGCGGTATCTCAAAGGCAAGCCGAAGCTAGGGTTGTGGTACCCGAAGGGAGGAGACGTGGAACTGGTTGCTTATACAGATTCTGATTATGGAGGGTGCAATCAGAGTCGGAAGTCGACAACAGGAGGATGTCAGTTTCTCGGTGGAAGATTAGTTTCCTGGCAGTGCAAGAAACAGACATCAGTCGCTATCTCTACGTGCGAAGCTGAATATATGGCAGCATCCAACTGCTGCTCTCAGGTTTTGTGGATTCAACAACAATTGCGCGACTATGGTCTGAATTTCTTACTCACTCCTATTTTTATTGATAACACTGCTGCCATCTCAGTAATTAACAATCCCGTGAAACATAGTAAAACTAAACATATTGACATTCGTCATCATTTCATACGGGATTGTGCTGAGAAGAAACTGATTAAGGTCGAAAAGGTCGATACGCTAGAAAATTTCGCTGATTTATTTACGAAAGCGTTTGATAAATCCAGATTTCAAAACCTAATTGAGCTGAACGGGATGATCAATCCCGAGTAACCATGTTTTTTTGTGTTTATTTAAAAAAAAAAAAAAAAAAAAACGTCACTATTGCTTAAAATTAGTCGGTTACCTCAGTTTGATGGACATATCCTCGGATAAGTTTTGGTCCTCGTTTCTACTTGTAGAGAATGAGGGTCGCCATTAACCAGATGACTGAAAGTGACCGGGGCGGTTATGATGTGTTTTCTTTCTGTCGCTGAAAATTAGTCGGTCATACTTAGTTAGAAGGACACATACTTGTATGTGGTCGGTCCAGTTGATTCATTGGATCTTCAGGATTGCCGTTTACCTGAAGACTTTGACGTGATCGGGGCGATTGAAGTCAAAATTTTTATGGGAAATGAAATTACTTTTCAAGTCTGTTACTTCGTAAGAGGTTCGTTAGCTATGTTAAACGGAAAATTGATCCAACCTTGGAAAATGATAGATATACTAACTTTGTGTGCTTAACTAGTGAAGTTATTAGGCTTAAAAGGCTTTAGGACAATCATTGTATGTCATGGTAACTTTTTATGGTACGTAAAAGTAGACGTGATACAAACTAATTTTACTTGATTTTACGTGGAAACTCCTTAAGAGTTTTGCGTGTCTTCATATATATCTTTTCGAATGATAGGCAGAAAAGCGATTACCCAGTCATACACGAGCCCATGTGTGTTCTGATTCCCGTGAGGATAGCGTTTCAAGATACTGCAGTGATCCAGATTTGGGACTTGCAGTTAATTTCTACTTTGAAGTCTATGTTGTTCATAAAAAAAAAAAAAAAAAAAAAAAAAATTCGGACACTTAAGAGTTTTGCGTGTCTTCATATTTGAAGTTATTGTAACATATTAGTGATCATAAAATCAAGACTTCTCTATCTTAGAGTAAGAAGAAGAACGGGAACCACAAGAAGAGTACATACATGTTTAATCAGACACTATGGGTCGAAGTCAATTCGGGGTGACTTGGGGAAAGCCAAATACGCTTTGAGGATAGATAGGAGGCATCAATATTTCTGAGTTGTTGCCCACTTAAATTTTAAGGATTAATTGAACCTAACTCGTATCACAGAAACGATGAAAACCATTTTAAGTTATACCTGCTTACAACCTGTCTTTATATGTCATAATACAGCTAAACACGGATCTATGTGACAGTCACGTAGTTAGTATGATTCATGTTCGGATCTTTTCTAAAACGTAGCAGTCCCTATCGAGACTGAAATTTGATCCCTTATACTTTAAATTTTTTAAGTTTTTGTACTTAGATAGTTTTATGATTTTTTATCTGGTTACTTAGAATTGATCATATTGTTTATTTTTTAAAGGGAAGTTTTAAAGAGCTAATTCAAATTCTTCAAAATTATAAGGTTTTGTTATGAATATATAGGCGAAGTTGTTGAATCAGGCGAACTTGTGGATAACTTCGCCTAGGCGAAGTTATCCGTAACTTCGCCTGACCAACTCTGACCCTATATAAGGATTTCAAACAGTAAAATATTCATTATTTCAAAATATCAGCGAAGTTGTTCCGAGAAACCCGGCGAACTTAACTATTATCCGGCGAACTTGATTCGTTTCCGATTTCGATCCTTTTTCTCAGTTTCGTTCAATAGATTCAAGGTGTGTGTTATCGATTAACCGTATATCCAAAGACAGTGATGCTTTTCATAGGTCGTTTTGAACGGTTTCGTGACCTCGGTCCGGTGACCTTTCAAAACCGAGATTTACAAACTTGTATTACGTATTCATGGACGATCTTTTCATCTAACCATCCGTAATATCATGTGTTAGAGTCTCCTGGATCGTCAAACTTTGCCGAATCATCGGATTCCGGCTGTTAGAATCCTAACAGTCGCCTATTCTGATGCAGGCGAAGTTAGGGTTTAGGCGAAGTTATCCGCAACTTCGCCTGGGGCTTAATTTCGCCTGAGGCGAAGTTATCCGCAACTTCGCCTGAGACTTAATTTCGCCTAACCCTTATCTTCGCCTGAGGCGATGTTGTGAAGAGGCGAAGTTATCACTAACTTCGCCCAGACCATTTTACTTAAAATTAATTAGACGAACTTAAAGATGAAGCGAAGTTGTTCCCCTCACCTTTAACTTCGCCTATACAGGTTTGATCACAACTTCGCTCCTGGTAATCAAGCGAACTTGTGTACAACTTAAAAGTTTATCTAACTTGGTTCGTTTAGTGCAGATATGGCTGCTGTTGGAGGTGCAGGTGATGACGGTGATGATCATAGACAATTCTTCCCAGCTCATAACCAGTTCATAACACTTGACCCAGATGCAAAGGGCGTGGAGGACTATAGGGAGATAATTACTTTTCTCCTGCGCTCACGGATATATCACGCAATAACAACTACCCTGCCTATTTCCCTACGAATATTGAAGACTTTTGGCAGACGGTAGAGTACGATTGCCGGGTTGAGCCCCCGGTTATGCGAGCCACCGTAAACGGTCAAGTTGTTCAGTTTTCTTCTGAACAAATACGGGTGGCGTTGCGGTTTGGTGAAGAGACGAGGGATGACCCAACGGAGTTTGTTGCGCCATTCCGTGATGGGGCGTTCCTCAGGATGGGGTATTCTGGTCCCTTAGGGGACACACAACGAAGGAAGGGATTCCTTTTAGATCAGTGGCGCTTCCTTATGCACGTCATGATCGTATGTATGTCAGGACGGAAGGCAGGCACTGATGGTATGGGTGCGACAATGCAGTCTGCTATGACTGCGTTGACTTATAATAAAAGATATTCTTTCAGCCAGATGATCTTTTACGAGATCGATAGGCAACGAAGGGCTGTGGCGCGTGAGCGGTTTACAATGTATCCACGATTCCTACAGATGATTTTCAATCATGTGGCTCCGACGCTGCCTCAACGACGCCCTATTCGATACGTGGAAAGTGTGACAAAACGTATCTTTGCACAGTGTCGCACTTCCAGCGCACGAAGCAAGCCTGAGCTGCGTCTCAGGCATACTCCGCTCTTTGGGTACCTTATAAACCCGGAGTATGTGCCTGCGGCAGGGGACGAGTTCAGAGACCCAAGACCACAACAGGCGGCAGCACCCCAGGCTGTATCAGCTGCGCCTGCTGTATCTGCTGCTGTGTCAGCTGCAGAGATTGACCTGGATGCCATGTTGGGAGGCCAAGGAATGTTTGATATGGATCGAGTTGATCCACAAGAGAATATTCAAGTCTCGGGTCCACAAGCTGATTTTGATGATGTGATGGAAGAGGCTAGAAGGATGATGGTAACGCATGAGCGAACAGTTGGGAAACAAAAGAGAATTGTTGACGACGACGACGAGGAAGATGATGAAGAAGAAGCTGTGCAGCTGGTGAGAAAGCGTTCACGAAGGGAAAGGACAGGTATGGGTGTAGGAGCTGGAGAGACTTCATGGTTGGTACGTTTTGCTCCACCTGCCCTGTCTGGTATGTTCATTGTTCCTACCTCTGTGCAGGTATCGAGTACAAGCGCTACGGTTGTTCCCGTAGTGGCTACATCGTCGGCTGACATTCCATCGATCACGGTCGTCCAGACGTCGACTCCAGCAATTGTGTCTCTACCACCTCAAACGCTTACTCCATCGGTGGTAGTAGCACGATTTGTCGAGTCTACGGTCACCACTACTGCAGGGTTATCGGGTACGGTACCACCTGCGGTCACGCCCACTTCAGACTCGGAACGAATAGCTTCACTAGAGCGGATTGTAGCTGAGCAGTCCAAGACTATTCAAAGCCTAGTGGAAGCAAATCAACTGCAGGCATCCCTCCTGGCTGAGCACGGGAAAGTTATAGATGCCTTGAAGGTGTTCTTGGCATCTCAGGGGGAGATGAGCTGTAGAGGAGATGAGCTGAGGACCAAAAGAAGAGAAGACCGAGACGATGATCCCAATGCATCGAAAGATGCAGGTGGTGAGTTGCCAAGAACTACTATAGCTCTTGGGGCTTCCACAACTGAGGGGGAGTCTGCCGCTGGTGATGATGTGGTTGCTGTTGGTGATGATGTGGATGTGGTTGAAGATGTTGAGATTGTTGATGATATGATTGATGCGCTGAAAGAGATAGACGATATGTTAGAGGATGATGAGTTGATAAATGAAGATGATGTTCTGCCAATCGATGAGATCGAAAAGATTGGTGCAGAAATTGTGGTTGAGAATGTGATAGAAGAAGGGGGGATTGTTGAAGAAAATGTAGAGCATGAGATCCCTGTGGTTGAACAGTCGACTATATGTGAAGATGCTGTGGTTGACAACACTGAGTGGGAAGATCAGCCAAACTGGAAGGAAGGCTGCGCTTAGTGGTTTGTAAAGACGAAGAAGCCAGCAGTACCGACGATGTTCAAAAAGTCGTATAATATAAAGGGATATGCAGAATCAAAGAAGGGAATCATATGCTGGTTGTACGATGAAGAGTTGAAACTATTTGTGATCAAACGTTACGACGGCATTCAGTACTTCAAGAAGATGTTAAGATCCCTGAATACCTTACCGGAGTGTGAGGTGAAAGACTTAGCAAGACTGGGGCTGATAAACAGAAGTGATGATAACATGGCGAGAGTAATTGGGAAAATTGTTTGGAAGGAGGCCATTAAAGATAAAAAGTTTGAACTTCTGAAGCCTCAGAAAGGGAAATTAGTAGAAGACAAAGATAGAGGGATGAGGGCAGACGGCAAACCATGGATGGTTATGAAGTATAAACCAGTCCGTCATTTAAAAGAAGTGCCGATGAAGGTGATGCCCAAGAACGTCTTGAAAGACTTGAAGTGGTGGTACGTGGATTGCGAAACTGCTGAAGCGGTCATGGAGGATGAAGATGAGCAAGAGATCATGAGAGTGTATGATCCTATGCACTTAGTCAATCTGTCTCAAGCTGACTTGCAGGTACTACATGCTAAGAAGATTTTCTACATTCCTGCTTGGAAAGAGGAAGCTAAGAAGTACCAGAAGTTGGTTTCTGTATGTGTTAGACAGGGAGTGCACGCTTGAAGAGATGAAGAGAGAAGACGAGAGATTACAAGACACAAGCTTTGAAGATCAAGACATGAAGCTACTGCCAAGGGGGAGTCTGTTGGTACATAAATGTCAGTAGTTCATAGTCTAGCGTTTGTAATCGAGTCTGTAATGTAATTATGTTTAAGTTTATGTTTATGTTTGAACAAGCGAAGTTGTCAACAAGTTCGCTTAGGCGAACTTGTTGAACAAGCGAAGTTGTCGACAAGTTCGCCTAGGCGAACTTGTTCAACGAGCGAAGTTACTGACAACTTCGCCTGAGGCGAAGTTGTCGTATATTTATATAGCCTACGGGTTTACGGTTTAGGAGATAGAGTTTTCAGGTTATTCACGTGTAATTCAGTAGTTCAGTGAACGTGTCGAGAGTCTGTAATAGACGTGTTTCAAGTTATAATATATAACGTGTTCGTTTGTATCGCGTGTGATTGTTTTACGTATTCTACGCTCGTAACTACCTACGCAGGGATTCCGCACCTACGTAGATAGCGATATCCCGTGTAAGATCCGTCCGGGAACCTACAAATAGTCTTCATCATCATCTCCTTCTTCAACAGCTCGGACATTTTGAATGTTGAATTTGGTGTAGGGCTTCAAGTTGTTGTTCTTGTACGAGAACCCTTGTTTCTTGTCGGGAGATTCTTGCTTTGTTTGACCCCACAAACGATATTGGATCCTCTTGTCATCTTCCAACCGAATGAATTTAAGCGCCCTGCTCCTGACTTAATCTAAGGTCCTGCATGGAGTCATCGCAAGATCATCAAAAAAGGGGGAGCCCTTCTGAAGTCCCATCTTGAATGCCTCAACAGCAGTAGCCATGTCAAGATTTGGAATTTCTAGAGCTTCCTTGCCAAACTTTATGACGAAATCCCTAAGGGATTCATCACTAGGTTAGATAACGCAGTATAAATCACTAGTTAGCTTCTCAAATTTCCTACTATAGGAAAATTGACTGTTGAACAAGTTAACCAAGTGAGAAAATGAAGTAACGGAAAAGGGAGGAAGACTTAGCAGCCATTTGAGGGCGGATCCTGTCATTGTGGATCCGAAACCCTTGCATAAAAAAGCTTCCTTGAGTCTCTCAGGAATAGGATTGATCTCCATCCGCTCCCTGTATTGTGCAACGTGCTCCTCAGGATCTGTGGTCCCATCGTAAGTCTTCATGTTGGGGGTCTGGAATCGCTTCGAGATTTCAGCATCACGGATAGGTGGAGAAAATCTGGATAACTTGTGGCTCCTTTCTGGTATCTCGGGGATTGGACGGATCACCCCGGCTACGCTTGATATTATATCCCTGAGTTTCTGTAGTTCCTTAGCCATAGCTCGGTTGATACCTGCATCCTGCATGGAACCACGGTTAGCATCTAAGGATATAGGATCATACAAGTTACCTCTTTTCTGGGTGAAGTTCGGCATCCCGGATGACTAGCTGTGATAAGAAGGGTCTGCTACAGGAGTTGGTCCTCCATAGGCTATGGTTTGCATGGGAATTATATCTCCTTCATGGACTTCGGAGGATCGTTGATGTTGAACTCCTGAGGATCCTTGATTCTGAAAGAAGGATCATTGAGGTTGGGAATTATAGGATCCTTGGTGATACGACCCAGAGGATCCTGGTGGAAGGATGGATGATCCTTGTTGGAAGTATGAGGATCCTTGAGTTTGCAGACCCATGGACCCTTGTTGAAGGATAGATGATCCTGGCTGAAACAATGAGGATCCTTGATTTTGTTGACCCATGGACCCCTGTTGAAGGATAGATGATACTTGCTGAAACAACAAGGATCCTTGAGTCTGTTGACCCATGGACCCTTGTTGAAGGATAGATGATCCTTGTGTGAACTGAGCCAGGGATCCTGTACTGGTGAAATCCAGTATCCTAGGCATCAAGGGAGTGTGATCCTCCGCTGGCATCTTAGTCTTCTTGAGATCTTCAATCTCACGAAGGATCCTCTGGTTAGTCTTGTTCTGTTGCTCCATGTATGCTTTAACCTGCGAAAACATAGACGAAACATCATTGTTAGTATTAACCACCGGCGCAGCAGCAGCGGTTTTCGAGCTCTGGTAGACTGGTAGTTGTGTCTTGCTCCCAGCAGCAGCAGCCCTTGGTGCTCCCGTGATTGGCGGAGGCATCGGCTGCAAATTTCTTGATGGGAGAGGAACTGAAGACGGCATGGTTGATGAAGCAGAGGTTGATTGAGAGGCCATTGATGGTGATATGGGTATGAAAGGTTGAAAATTGATAGGAAATAATCTGGATTATAGCACCAATTTCCCCACGGTGGGCGCCAAATTGTTTTGAATAAAAATCAGGTAAGGATAATGTATCCAAATATGTAACTGTGAGGTATAGTGTTATGATATTAACAACGATTGTATGAACAAAATAATGAAGAACACCGTGAGTTGTTGCGAGGAAAAACCCTTTGATCTTGTTCAGATCAAAAGAAAAAAACCCCGGGTGATGACAACTCGTCGATCACCAATTTATTAATTACAAAAAAGGTTACAAATGTTTGGAGACTATGATCGTTGTTACAATGAATGCTAATGTGTAGAGAGAATTATGTGTTCTACTCTTAGTGTGTGTGAATACAAGTGTCCCTTAATCGATCATTATCTTGATGTTTATAAAGAAAAATACATGTAACAAAAAGTCCTAACTATCCGCCACTCTTCCGCAACTCCTCCAACGTTCCTTGACCACGTGCTGGAAGCTTCTAGTAGCGAATTTTAAGGTGGACTCAGTCTTAGAGTCGTTGCATTCGTTGAATAATAACCTACACACGTGAAACAATTGTTAATAATACCAACCTCTGAGGATCCTTGATCTTCGACATGATTCTGGAACTCTTCAGGAGAATAATTGATCCATATATACCTTCAGGATAACATATCCTCAACATTGAAAATATCATTCCTAACACATACATAAAATCATAGAGGGCATACACTTACTATTTAAGGTAAGTGTATTAACTAATCACATCGAGTATGCACACAGCCCCAAAAACATAACACGGAAGTGAGGCTATAAACTCACCTGAACTCGGTTCCTCTTAGAGTTAATGGTAACTCCTTTCTTTAACTGGGCATGGTTAACTGTATGACAATTACACATATCAATTAACTATCACTACCCTTAACACATTTCTAGTTTAATATAACCCTCAACAAATGAGGGTCCGGGGGCAGCACCCCTGGCAGCAGGGTTCTAGGGGCGACAGCCCCTAGCGGGGGTCCAAGGGGCAGATACCCTGGCTGGGATCGAGCTGCCAGGTCAGCTTGGAAAAATTTTATTTCCATTAACTGCCTTAGCACAATTTTCATTAGAATTCTTAATTTATTATTTTATTTACTATCTCATTCGCTATAACGAATGGCCTCTGATTAAGCCTCATTCATTACAAGCGTATCTTATAGCGAATGACATGATTCGTTTACTTATCATAGCGAATGGGTGAGTAACGAATGACCTGATTCGTTATCTTAACATAGGGAATGGGTGAGTAACGAATGACCTGATTTGTTATCTTAACATAGCGAATGGGTGAGTAATGAATGACCTGATTCGTTATCTTAACATAGCGAATGGGTGAGTAACGAATGACCTGATTCGTTATCTTAACATAGCGAATGGGTAAGTAACGAATGACCAGCAATTTGTTTAACATATCGAATGGGCATTAGTCTTATCCAAACTTTGACTCAGAGGTCAAAGTCAAAATTGATAAGAACACCTATCAGTCAACTAAACGGGAATTGCAATTAGACCTCAAATCACTATGAAACAACACGATTTCGGTATCTACAGATTCGTATACCGAGCGCCTACTAACCCCAATCATCCCAAAAACTTAAACATCACGTTTATAGGGTGCGAATGATTCATTTTAAAACCGGTTCTTTATACCCTCAATTGACCTATCTACTGTTAACTAATTCCGTCAAGGATCATTACGTTTGATTCGTTTTTACCATTCAATCATAGATCTAGGATTCCTAAACGATCCGGCAAGTGTTTTGTTATAAGCGTACCTTTAAACGAGTCGCTCTACGAGCACGGTCTAGTCTTGATGTTGGTTTGGTTCGTCACAACGTTCTAGCACCAACGGGTTCGGGTTTTCACCTTCGAATCTTGGCTAGGGATATAGCAGAGTGTTAGTGTGTGTTTTTGATGGTGTAGGCTATGGAGCAGAGATGGATAAAATTGAAAGGATTAGGGTTTAAGGGGTATTTATACTCCCTTAAGCCCATGGACCTAAGGCCCATTACCATTTATTATTCCATCTTTTAATGTACAAGCCCACTCTCTTATAGTTTATTTAGCTAACTGATACACGACACGTTAATAACCAACGAAATTTCCTTTATTAGTGTTATTGAAAGTAGGATGTTACAGTTTTCGGTTTGCATGGTTAGTAGATATATGCAAACTCCAAAGAAGTCTCACTTGGCGGCGATTAAACAAATTTTTCAGTTTATTCAAGGAACTACTGGATGGGGATCAGGTAAAAATGAGGTGGATCAAAGGAGTTGATCGGGTACAGTGATAGTAGCCATAACATTGATGAAGATAATGGAAGAAGCACTACCGGTCATGTGTTCTATTATGGGGGAGCCCCGATTTCTTGGTGCTCACAGAAGCAATGCACCTTAGCACTTTCATCATGCGTGGCGGAATACCTGGCCGTGAGCTCAGATGCGAGACAAGCCGTATGGTTAGGTGTTGTTGGCGGAATTGACCGGAAGGAAATTTCAAGAAGTGATGTTAAAGATTGATAATACATCGGCGATTGCGTTGGTTAAAATTCCCGTTTTTCATAGTCAGAGCAAGCACATAAAGTCCCGATTTCACTATATACGGTAATGTGTGGAGTGGAAGGAGTTAGCGGTGGAGCATATTAGTGGCAAGGAACAACGATCTGACATTCTTACGAAAGCACTTGCGAGAATCAAGTTTGATGAGATGAGAAGATTGCTCGGTGTTGAAGATCTCCTAGTTTCGAGTCGGAAATTAGGGGTGATTGTTGGTAATTTCCATCTTATTAGACCCGTCACGTGTAGGTGGTCAGGTTAAATCTATTGGGCCTAAGGAATTCATTAATGATGTAGTGGTTTTTGACAATCCGTGTTACCTTTAAATATGTAGTGTAAGAGCCCGCGCACTGCAATGGGGATTGGGTCAGTAGGGGTTCGGTTTGTCATGGTTTGGTTAGTGTGTTGGACTGTACTGGTTGTTCGTGAAATCTGTAAAACATTAAGGGGATGTTTTTATATACATAAAAGTAGTCATTTGCTTAGCGATGTTAGAAAGCACAAATGCGCGCATATTTTACTAAAAGATGGACTCCATTACATTCCAAAAAATCTTGATATATGGTTAAAGTACACATGGCAATATATTCCATTTTCACTTCTAAAAAAACGCAGTAAAAAAAAAGAACTATAACCAATGGTGGCAAACAATAGCCCTATGCTCAATAATATAAACAAAAATCTGGAAAAAAAAGTGTAACATCCTAAAATATTCTAATATAAATAAAGAAAGTTGCGTTAAATTGTAATGCGTTAATAATATTAACTAACGTCTAATATGGAAAAGATCATGGACTCGGATTTAATTAAGACGGGTTAAGGGTAATGGGCCTTAGGTCCATGAGCCTTAAGGGGTATAAATACCTCCTTAAATCACCCTTAAACCCTAAACCATTATCCATTTCCATCTTATTCTCTATACATCCAAAACACACACACCACACACCACCAAACACGGCCGGCGGCCGAGAGAGGTGAAATCCGAGCAAGAAAACGTGATTCAAGATTTATACAAGATCCAAAGTTCATAAGCTAGCTAACCGAGACCAAAACGAAAACATAAAGGTATGATTTCGATCTTAAAAGTTCATGTTTTAATAGACGGTTAGCCATGAAACTTGAAACTATAATAGATCGGGTCTAAACGAAACGTAAAGTAACGAACTTGATGCTAGGACGAATCCAATGAACCCATAAACATATACGGTTCGTATAGGATAAACCGTAAATCTTGTATTAAGCGTTTTTGAACTTAAAGGTCCAAACTTTACGTGTTTTCGGGTCAAACCTTATCCAAAAACGACCATAGGAATGATCGCGGGTTAGTCAAATACCATACCCATGGATTTCTCAGTAAAACGATGATTTTGGGGGATTAAGATTGAACAGAGGTGCAGCTGGGCAACTTCGCCTGCAAACTGTAACTTCGCCTGCAAACGATAACTTCGCCTGCAAGCTTAACTTCGCTTGCAAGCAAGTTCGCCTAACTGATTAACTTCGCTTGATGTTAAGTTCGCTGAGGTACAAGTTCGCCAAACTGTAACTTCGCCTGGTGATTAGTTCACCCATGATAACTTCGCCCAAAGCTAAGTTCGCTTAAGGTTTAACTTCGCCAAGATAACTTCGCCTAAACTTAAGTTCGCTTAGAAAATAAATTAAAAACCTAATGGAAAATGTGTTAAGACAGTTAATGTGTTAAGACAGCTCGACCCCAGCCAGGGGCTCTGCCCCTTGGACCCTGCTAGGGGCTGCCGCCCCTAGACCCTGCTGCCAGGGGCGCTGCCCCCGGACCCCCGTTCGTTGTGGGTTATATAAAGATATAAATACAATATGAGTAGTAATAGTTAATTGATACATGTAAATATTATACAGTTAGCCGTGCACAGCTCAAGAAGGGAATAACGATTAACGGAGAGCGTAACAGGATTCAGGTGAGTTTCTAGCCCCATTTATGTGTTATGTTTTCGGGGCTATGTGCATACTCAATATGTTTGTTAATACGCTTATCCTAAGAGATAAGTGTATGCCTTATGTGAATAATGTGAAATGTATGAATGATTGCTTGATGGTACGTGAACGATCTTCGGATATTGCACGTACTGTCATGATGTAACGCTATGTATAAGGTAAGTATGATATGTATGCTTATGTGTATGAACGTGATAAAGTTAATAAAAGAAGGAAAGGAAGGTTGTATGGTTACGAAAAGGGTACCGAGCCCTAATAATACTCGAGGTATGATGTATGGTTGTATGGTAACGAAGAGGGAATCGAACCCTACTAATATTCGAGAACTAGGGAACCGAACCCTACTAATATTCGAGGAAAGAGGGTACCGAGCCCTAATAATACTCGAGGAAAGAGGGTACCGAGCCCTAATAATACTCGAGGAATGTAGGGCGTAATGCTCTTTATAACGTAAGATATGAAAGCAAGTTAGTACAAAAGAAAGTATGAAAGTATGAATGAAAGAGTATAAGTTTGTGTGTAACGTATAATGTATGATTAACTAGAACTCACTCAGCGTAGCTGACTTTTAGTATGCATGCAGGTGAGTAGGATGAGGCAGTTCGCTTGAGGGGACACGTGGCACTGAATAAGGGGCTGGCATCGGAAGACTCAAGACGTTTAAGTTTAATGTTTGTTTATTTTGAAAGACAAGACATTGTTTTAAGACAAGATGTGTTTTATTATGAAATGTTTTATGAAAGCTTTTATATTCTGCGAATGTTTTAATTAACTCTGATATTTAGAAATGCGTTTATGAGTAAATCCAACACGAAAGTAGGGCTACCGGTAACGGGGCCTTACAAAAAGCGTTTGTTCCTCATCTTCAGATCTTCTTTACTCTTATAAGATTCTCAATCTCAGGCAACGACTACAAATACATCAAAAATATATTATATCATCATTAAATATTTATTCATCCTAAACAAAAAATATAATGATTACATTTACCCCTAAGCCCATGTTTTCAGTACTAACAACTTCAATATCATCATAACCCAACAAAACCAGCAACTTGGTTTCAAAATAACAATAACTGAAAAGTGGTTATCTTAATGGGCAACAAGACAAATCTGAAACAAACAGTCAACTTTACATGAACCTCAAACCTATTATCAAAGAAGCATTAGACAAAAGCATTAGTCTTACTCAAACCTAATTACAAAGAAGTATAATCTTAGGTACATACGGTGACGGGATGTTTTGAGAGTTTCTGGATCATCAACCATGACAATAGTAGTTGATGTTATATTTGATTTAATATTTGGTAGATTCCACTCTGGTATAAGAATCCATACAAATTCACTTAATTTTGGCTGTAATTAACAGAGAAAAAAACAATTGTATATGCGAAATCCATACAGTTTTTCTTATATAAAAAACAATTTGTTAATGAGATAAAAAACCTATGAAAACTCAGAAGACAACTTACCCGAACAAAGATTAGAACTAGGAGAAAATTCATGGTCAAACGTTCTTGAACTTGAAAGTCAACGAAGCACGTATGAACTTGATTAATCCTTGAGAAATTGATAAAGGATGAAGGAAATTTCGTGGGTTTATGATTTGGATGGCTGAGTAAAGTAGAACTATGGTTTAGGGTTGGGTTTTGATTAAGTATAATCTTTTATTTGGTAAACACTTGATTAAGGTAAACGAATAACACAATTATGATTAAATCAGCTCAAATAAACCTAAGGATTCCGAATTGTTCAACAAGAATTGAATGTGGAGTTGATATAACATCATATTATATTGCTTGGACCTTAGTTTAGTGATTTAGGGTCGTTTAGGAAGGATTATGCATAAAAAATGAATAAACTAGTTTAAAAAGAACTGTAGACGAGATTTTGGCGAAATCTCGCGAGAAATTTCATTATCTTGCGAGAAAATTTCTGGATTTCAGAAAATGTTCTTTTTAGTCCCTGAACTTTTGTAAATGTGTTTTTAAGTGGTTTTAAAGGCGCAAATAGGTCCAAAATAGTTGCTTAACAAATTTAAACATTTTAACCAAATTTATAACCCAAAAGTCTAAATAGGTCAGGTTTTCGTTTTTTATTTAAATTTGCAAACGTTATAGCCTAGGCGTGTGACCCATTAATTGGTACCTATTTTGTAAATATATTAGAATTTCGTTAGTTTAGCGGAATACTTTGAATAAAATATTATTATTTTAAAAACTCGGGATTTAAATACACGATTGATGTTTTAAATACATATCTTTTGAAAATATGATTTTCTAAAAACATTCTGATTAAATATCTAAGCTATCATATTTCATATAATGACTAAATCTCCAATCTTCTAGTCTAGTCTTCAAGTCTATTCTAACCTTACCGATTCTCTGAAATATGAAAGGGGGGGGGGGATACATCAACACACAGCCGGTGAATGACTCTGACTCTGTTGCAAAACCTTTTTTTAGTACCATTGTGAAATCAACAATAATACTTTTGTGACTACTCATTAGGCACCCAACTCAATTGGGATAAAATAACCCTAAGTACATGTACATTTAAACATATACACGAAATCATTTCTCTGAATAACCAAGTAGGCTTCCAGAGGCATGTTGATGGTTTGCATGGCCTTAGGGAATTCTAAGTCACCATGTATTAATGGATCCAGACATATGTATCTTTTAATCATAATGTCCGATTTTTTATTATCGTAACACAAGGTTTTAAGGATTCATAGATCCTATTTAAACAATTTGACTCTTAATGAGTTTGTAAAAGTTTACGACGTATTCACCTTTCTTTTTATGATCAGATTTTGTTACTGATTTCTGCTTTTAATTGGTACCTCTGACCTATTGTACGAGAAGAAACATTAAGGCTTTAGATATACTAAAAATCAATCTCACCAAAGATTTGATGTGCAAATCCTATATATACAGTTTTAATGTACCAAAAATTAATATCCGATTTAAAAAAAAAGAAAGATATTATTTATAATTAAGAAAAAATTTTATAGTAAAAAAACATGAGCGGGTCATGAATCACACCAAACTCGGATAGCCCTTAAACATGTTATAATATCTTATTATATGTGAAACTCTTTAATCATCAAACCCTGATTTAATTCTCTATATGGATTTAGTTACATTAGTGATATTTTTTTTAAGTTTGACTAAAAGAAAACATTTCACAAAATAATATCTGAATTGTAACAGATGAACGTAAACAAACAAATATAAAACATTAAGTAGATGATTCATTCAATGTTTAATATAAAAATTAACATAAACGAACATAACTAAACATAAATGGATCTGAATTACCATAACGAATAGTTCATGAACATAAACGAACACAATTTAACAAAGATAAAAAAACATAAATGAACATATATGAACAAAATAAACGAATACAAACAAACATAAACGAATATAAATAAACACACTTATATGAACACAAAAGAACAATTATCAAAACTAAGTAGATGATTCGTTCAATTTCAATCAATAAATAAACATAACCAAACATAAATGAATCAAAATAGGTCCAAGTATATTATAAACATCTTTACAATAAATTAAACTAAAATTAAAAAAAATATTTACAATATAAAACATGACAAATATAAAACAATCACAATAATCAATCAATCAATCATACCCAGTGAAATCCCACCAACTGCAAAGCTATAAGTAGGGTCTGGGGAGGGTGGGATGTAGGCACACCGTACCTCTATCCAAATGGATAAAGAGGTGGCTTCCAGAGAGACCCTCAGCTCTAATATGTATGAGGCAATATAAGGAAATCAAAGTTTAACAGTAAATAGTAATAATAATAAAAAATAATAATACAAATAATAATTATAATATATATGGGAAGAAAATACCATTATTGTGTGTGACCAGAATAAGGTTAATAGACGCCCTAAAGTGTTCATTTCTCTAAAAATCGTTAACTTTAATTCTAGTTCTCCAAGAATTCCTATCCTCAACCATGTCCTCTAAGAGGTTTAGGTCTATCAGGTCATGTCTAATCCTCTCATCCCAAGTCGATTTAGGTCGTCCTCTACCCCTCCTCCCCTCTATAGTAATGCTTTCTACGGATCTAACAGGATTCGTCGTCTGTCTTCTCTTCACATGTCCAAACCATCTCAATCTCCACTCTCTTATCTTGTCTGATATGTTCGCTACCCCTAATCTCTCTCGAAACACAATGTTTCTTATTTTGTCTAACCTTGTGTGCCCACGCATCCAGCGTAGCATTCTCATTTCTGCTACCTCCATCTTCCGCACCTGTGCCTTCTTGATGGCCCAGCAATCCGTTCCATATAGCATTGCAGGTCTAACTGCGACCCTATAAAATTTTCCCTTTAGTTTAGTTGGAAAACTCTTTTCGCACAATATACATGTGGCTGCTTTCCATCTACACCATCCTACCTGAACTCGATGGGTCACATTACTGTCTAATTCCCCATTGCTCTGAACAAATGATCCTAGATACTTGAACTTCGTTACCTGCAGAACCAGCTGCCCTTCAATGGTGATTTGTGCGTCTTCATTGTCATTTACCCCACCAAAATCACAGTGTAGGTACTCCGTCTTAGAGCGACTAAATCTTAAACCTTTTGTCTCTAAGGTTGTTCGCCACTCCTCTAGCCTCATGTTTAGATCTTGTTTTCCCTCGGCAATTAAGACAATATCGTCTGCGAACATCATGCACCACGGAAGCGCCCCCTGAATCGACTTTGACAACTCATCCAAGACTACTGCAAAAAGAAACGGACTCAACGCTGACCCTGATGAAGACCTACCTCTACGGGGAAGAAATCAGAAACAATCACAATAATACGAGGGATAAAAACTAGTACTACTATATGCTAAATATAAAAGTGATAGAATTGTAATTTACTCTCCATTTTAAGACGTCTAAGACAACGTATGTGTTTAAAATACAGTCTCTATGCATTAGTTCCTAATTTGTTTTATTAATTTTTTTTGAATGGCTAATATCTTATTTCTTACTCCTATTCAATGCTCATGTGAGACTTGAGCCCACGATCTTTTAGTTTAAGGTCATGCACCTTTGTGGTGAGACAAAATTTGTCTCTATTTAATAAAGACGTTCTAATAAATGCATTATATATTTAATGTACATAAGCTTAATTAAGTTAATATATTAAATAATATTAAATATTATGTTATCTATTAAGACTTGAATTTGCATTAAAAGGGAATATGTCATAAAATAATAATCAAGTTTTAAAATTATTTTAATTAGGTTACTTATGCTTATTTTTTTTTCCATATTGAGTCATTAAAATCTTCAAATCGAGTCTCACCGATTTTTTTGTGCGTCAAGAAATAAATGGAGAATAAGATGCGGGGGGTCGGAATTTAAAATATATGTAGTTAAATTTAAAAAAATTAAAAAAAAAAAGTTAATGATATTAAAATTTAAAAATAAAAAATAAAATCCATGTCGCTACTCAACATCAACATAAAAAAAGATAAAAATATTTCCTATGTTAAATAAAAAAGAAAAAGGTTAAAAAAACATTTTAAAACTTTTAATTTAATAAAATATGAACGTTGAGTAGCTTAATTGGAATACTTTTTAAAGTTTAGTGGTCTAATTGAAACACTTTTGAAACTTGGTTACTATTATACGAAATTGTCCCTTTAGCATAAAACAGGTCAGGTGAAACGCTCTTTAAAAAAGAGACTCGATGACACCCGTGTATCAATTTACTACTCCCTCCGTCCCGGTTAAAGTGTCTAATTAGTTTGAAAACACAAAGTTTAAACTACATTAAATTATTGTTTTCTGATAATAATGCCTTTGAAAATTGGGTCTATCAATATTGATTATATTAGTTGTGTATGTTTAAAAGTAAACTTGAAAATTAGCTAATAAGTTTTGAAAGTAAACATTTATAATTGAACAAATAAAAAAAGAAACGTGGACACTCTTAATGAAGAAGAAAATACTATTTAAAAACCTATAACAAAAGTTCACAAATTTCTTAACTAACATAACTTTAGTAAAAAGTATATACGCCACCGCTTCATGTCAATATGAAGTATGGCCACTTGTCTCTCTTTGTAGTTCATGGTTGTGTCTGCCATCTATAAAACAACTGCTACCTTCTCTCTCTGTCTCTCTCACTGATCATACACAGAGATGATGAACATGTCACTATGGCTTACAAGAACAAGAAAAGGTGTGGGTTGCCTTATGAATAAAATCATATCTCCTAATTATCAAACAATTAATGGAGGGCGTTACAGCTCCATGCAAGCAGGGGAACAGATTTTATCTGAAGAAGATGATGATTCTACTTCTGAAAAAACCAAGGTAAATAAATGTACTACTTTATTAATTAGGATCATCAATCATGCACTTTGCATCATCTTTAGATCACATGTTTTTCAATTCACGTGACTGGCTTACCTCTTTTAGCATAATCTAGTCTAGGACCATTCAGAAAGCTTCGGCTTAATTAGCCTCTCTCGAAAAAAGTTGGTTCATTGTCTTGTTTAAAATTCAGTCATCTCGATCGGTTCGGTTCGGTTTGCTCGGTTAGGCGGATGGAGTGGTTATCACTCTTTCTCTTCCATGTAGAATTTCCTCATGGAGGAGTGGTCTAATTCCATCCCTGTTCATGTATCATCTTATAAATTTAATTTTTTAAATACATAAATTAAGTAAACTGTTTTCACATCAAAACAAACATAATATAAAATAAAAATAATATTTTACGTTCTGCTAAATCTAAATCTGATGGCTTGAGAGAATGTGGGGAGCAACCAGAGAGTTTTTAAATGTTTCGTTTATAAAGTTAACATTATTTTTGTAAACTAAATTTCATTATTTATTTCAAAACTACAACATAATACATATATAAAGTATTATAAAACATACTGTCAACCAAATCCAAGAGAAAATCGTGTACGAAGAAGCGATACTTTATTTTGAATACAACTTGGTTTACAAGTGTTAAATGAAAAAAAAAACATAACTTCAAATAATTTGGTTGTGTAAATATGCTCGCTTCAAACTGAAAAAGCATAAACGTAAATTACATCGCTTCAAAATTATATTATAACAATTATAACAATAATAACAATAATAAATGCAAATAATGATAATAACAATATAATAGTAACAAAAAAACAATATAATAATTATGCTAATAATTGTAGTATAACAATAATAATATAGTAATTATAACAATATAATTACAATATATAGTGGTCAAAATTACAAAATATGTTCAAATTGCATGTCGGGATGGGCAGCTTCGCTAGACCGATCGAGAAGACATTTAATCGGTAATAAGTTGGGCATGGTGATGTTCGCATAGGTAGTCCCAAACCCTTCCCGCTGAACCCACTTCGTCGACTACTACAAAAACAGGTATTTACTACGGCTAATTTCGTAGCAAATCCGTAGCAAACACCCACTTTGCTATGAATTTCCTACGGATTTGGTTCGTGGATATAAGTCTCGTAGCTAAACTATTTGCTACGATTTTTAGCTACGGATTCATAATTTTGCAATGGACTTAGCTACAAAAAAGGCGTTGCTACTTTAGCTATGTTAGCTACGGATTTTGCTACAAATATATTTGCTACGGATTTTTAGCCACAGAATTTTGCTATGTAATCTAGCTACGGTTTTTTAGCTACAGAACTTTAGCTACCGAGTTGCCACATACATTAGCTAGGAAAGTTGCTATGATTATTGCTGCTAATTTTGCTAGGAAACTCAGCTACCATTTTAGCTTCAAACTTTTGCTACCAATCTAGCTACAAATTTTAAAGATTTTTGCAATGAAATTTGTAAGCTTTTTGCTACAAATTTAACCATGAATCTGTCTATAATTTTTCAATAAATTTTTATTTATGCTATATTTCAATTGTTTTGTGTAGACAATACGTTCAATATTAACATATGAAACATACTAAATATAAATATAAAACCACATAAATAAAATAAAGTATAAAACTTATCCAAAAGCAATACAGTAAATACTAAAATTTTATTGCTTATCAAGATAAACCTATATCTTTATGAAACATGTTTGTGACAAGTTCTGTTACAACTGAAATCTGCTATTGCTTTTGAAGTATAAACTCGCACGTTTTCAATTTTCTTCATCATAGCATAATTCTTTACGTCATTCCAACTCCATTATTTGTTCATTTAACCAATGCACCTATAAGTAATATAAAATCACGTTAAAATATATAATACAATAATACCAAACACATTAGAGCCTCTTATTGCTAGTGTTAACAAATTACAAGACCGAAAAGTCAAAAATCAACATACCTTCCATCAAGTACAATCTTACGCTTTGGTTAATCGTCCAAGCTCAATGCCTCATCAGATGTTATAGCTAACACCTAAATTGACCCACACAAACAGAAATAAGCAAGATTGTTGTATGTAAATCATTGGCTATTTAAAGTAGTATTAAGCAATTGCTAAGTTTCTCATGAGGAAATCAAAACCATCCAAAGTTTGGGCTTTTTACCTGTCAAGAAATATATAGGTGTTATGCCCTGCTACCAGTTGCCATCGGTATTTGTTTTGCCATGTAGGACATTTGTTGCCATTGAATTGTATCACTTCCCCTTCATTCTGTCTCACAGTTCTTCCCTCTCCACTATTTCCTTCAATAAAAAGAGAGGAGAAGATTAGCAAAAGTATCAATACTAACATATGTACTTTAAGATGAGTCAGTTCAGATTTATGCTACAAACGGATACTATTTTATAAAAATAACTTATATATAAAATAGCACAGAGCAACTATGTAGAAATCAAAACAACTAAAAAGAAGTTGTACAACAAAATACAAACTTTGTAACAATAAAAAGAAATATAAATGGTTTCTAATCTGTGTCAACAAAAATTAAAAAACTAATCTCTAGTATGCGTATATGAATACCTGCATTGTAAAAATTTAGTAATCTTATATAAATTATAATTGCCTTATAGTCATAAGCCTCATTTTGAATCAAAAGCCACAACCCATGAAAACAATGAAGCTAAATTAAATTGGGTGACCTAAAAATTTCTAACCATTTATGTAAATCCCTTCAATTGATCTTTCATCTCCAATTCAGCCCCCATTTATTCTCTTCGTTGCAATTCCTAACAAAATAAATTGAAATATATAAACGATAGTGGCCTAAAGAACCATAGATTTATAATCCTCACCTTTGTCTCCTGCTGCATTCCCTTCCCAGTCGATTAATACACCTTCGAAAATGATTTGATCATATTCAAGAACCAGGGCGTTGATTCTTGTTAGGATATGAATGAGATTTCTTCATAAAGAGGTGGGGTTTGACGGTTTCATAGGTTGGGGGAAATCGTGGGCGACAAAATTAGGATTTGGATTTGGGGGGAATTATAGGGATGAAAAATTTAGACTTCACCGTTAAAAAAGTTATAAATTCAATAAAAAAAAACTTTGATACATAAATCAAAAAAGTAAGCCATAATAAAATGTTCGATACTTAATTTTTTGTGTACCATTTACTTTTTGTTTTTTATATTTGATTTTATATATTCCTTCTTAGTTTTGTGTGATCTCAACTAATAATCTCTAGAAGTTTAATAAAAGAATTTTGAGTATGAATTGAATACTCAAATTTTGATTTTTTCACCTGGATCGGAATTTGAATTCAAAATTCATGGCCAGATGAAAATCGATTTAAATTACAAATTTCATATTATAGATTAACATGTCATATTATCATATTTCATAATAATACAATACATCATTAAGAATTTTTTAAAATTAACATGTCAAATTATTAAATTTAAGATGAGTTAGCGCTTCAGATTTAAAGAAATTTTAATAAGTCTAACAACAGATAACACGATAATATAACAGTAACAATAGTACATACAAAAGGTTCTAGGTACTATATGTGAGCAATGGCATTAGCATTCGCTCACCATCCATGAGTTATAGAAATAGGTCTAGGGAGGGATCATCGTTCACCCATCTAAGGATAAAAATATGAGTTTGGGGCGTCTATTGGTATTCCAATCACATACTTGATTATAAAACATGTCGCAGACTCGTCCTAATACTAGTATGGTATATGTCGTGTATAAAAAGTTTTAAATAAATAAAATATAGTATATGTCAGGTATAAAAGGTTTGGAATATTAAAAGTTTCAATAACTACGTTTAAAATATATAAAAATTGTTATTATGACAGAATTCCTAAAAAAAATAACCTAATATTTCATATCATTAACATAAATCATATTTCAAAAGAAAAAAAATCATATTTACTATAAAACTGAGTCTATTTGGCATACGGTAATGAAATAGACGAGAGAATAAAGTTGATGGGATAATGGAATTAATAAATGAATAAAATAGATTATTGGTACCATGTAAGAATATAAAGAATCATTAACTTGTGGTACTTGATAGCCTTGAACTAGAAGGGACGAAAGAATAAAATACAATTGGTGGTGGCAGTGCCGACGGTGGTTGGAGGTAGCGGGTGGCGGTGGTCGGGTTAGTGGGGGTCGCGGTTGTGGGTGGTTGTTGGTGATGATGGTTGACTGCGGCAGGTGGCGATGGGACGGTAGTGGTTGGCGTTAGCGAGGGTGGGTGTTGGCAATGGCAGGTAGTAGTGGTGGTTGGCGGTGGTGGTTAGCCGCATCGCTGGTGATGGTAGTCGGAGGTGTTCATTAACAAACCAAATATGTGCAAATAGTTAGAGAAGCGCGAGGAAAGATCCACAAATCATAATTTAGTTAGTCAAATATGTACAAACTTCATCTTTCTTAATATTAATCCTGATTACTACTTGAATGTAAACTCTCAGAATGAGCTTATCTTATCTTGAACCAAAATTGGTATGATTTTGTCTCAATATCAAACGGTTGCTAAGAACACCCGAATTCTCCTTGGGTTTTGCTACGAATTTTTTCAAGTATTTTTAAAATACTTAAGACTTGATTTTGGCATTTTGCTATTAATTTGTTTAGGATTAAAAAAAAATTATTTTCTTCGTTTTGCTACGTATTTGCTACCGAATTTTTGCTACGGATTTATTCTCTTTGTTTTGCTACGGGTTTTGCTATGAATTTGTTTTAAGTTATTTCTAAAATACCATTTTCTTGATTTTGCTACGGACTTTGCTACGTATATGTTCAAAAAAAATTAAATACTTATTTTAGCAATTTTGCTACAAATTAAGCTACGGAATTTGCTATGGATTTCATTTGCAACGGAAGATCCGTAGCTAAATCATAGCTAAAATTGTTCGTAGCTAATCCGTGTTAATTCGTAGCAAAAGTTGCAACCGATTTCGTTCGTAGCAAAAATTCGGTAGCAAATACCTGTTTATGTAGTAGTTAGTAAACCAACCATATCTATCGATCAAAGACGATAGGCGCACGCAAAGAGCATAGGGAGAGTGTGAAAAAAAAACACCCTTAATGAAAAATAATTAAAATATATTAATGTGAGTAAATATATTAATCTATATTTTATTTGCATTAAATAATAAATATGAATTTACTGCTTATTATGCATGTTCTTCATCCATCTTCCTAGTTAAATAAATGAATACATTTGTATTTATTGTGCATGAAATAAAAAACTAATTAATCTGTATTTGTTATGCATGAAGTCAAAAATGTGTATTTATAGTTCATTAAACAGATTCAATCGCTTCTTTGGTTTAGAAATAGATCTAAAAATAGATCGAAGGATTGGTTAAGTTGGTGTAGGTTTGATTTCATGTCAATTCTTTGTGTGTGTGTTTTGTTTTTTTCTTTTTTTTTGGTGTTCCTCTCCGGCTTGTGGAGACAGGGCGTGGTGAGGTGGTTCGTTGGTGTTGTGTTTATGAAAGTTCATTGTTAAAAAAAATCGTTCATTAAAGTATCAAAACACATTTTTCATCCATCCTCCCAATTAAATAAGGGTATGAATTAATCTGTATTTATTGTGCATTAAATAAAAAAGAATCTTTATTTATTGTGGCAGTGTCTGAGAGTTGAACCATAGCTAGTAGGTAGCAGCGCGGGCGCACGATTATTGCGCGCCACCTGGATATTGCGGCCAGGTTATCTTTCATAACTATGAAACCAGCCAAACCTGAGACTAGCTTGTTGGCGGTTGCTTGTGGATCATTTAAATTAAAGCCTAAATATTATAAAAGCTGTAACATAAATTATAACCCATGTTTATACACACACACGTAAACTATGGATTATTTAGTTTAAATTTTTTTAGAATGTGTAGGTTAAAATCATATCGTTTGTGCAATTGTGCTTGTATATATCGATAGTATAAAAATAAAATTTTTGATTTTTTTATAAATATATCAGCAGGCTCTAGCGTTTTACAAGTCGAGCTAGCTCTCAACCATTTACAAACGAGCAAGCCTAGCTAACTTGTTTAAGTTTGATCCCAGGCCCACACTAGCACGGCCCGTTTACAGTTCTAGCTAATTTAGTCAAGCAACTCACCAGAAAATGGAATGGAGCTCGGTAACTAATGTATAAAGATGATAAAAGGGTTCACACTTAAAGTGTGGATTTGAAACTTTGACATTCATCACTACTAGAAAATCAATCACCTACGGATGGAACAAAGCCTAAAATGTTAAATAAGTAATATATAATCTTTCTTATGCGAAGCGAGGCGTCTGTTGATCATTATTATAATGAAACGGATTAGATGAAGAAACTGAGGGCATTATTTGTTGCTGAGGGTTGATGTCTTGCTGATTTTTAAGCATTAAATAGTACCGAAATGTCTTATGATTTATTCACTATTTTGAAGTATAGAAGTTAAAAAAAAAAACAATTTGTTTTGTAATTTTACACCCTTTTAAAGTGTATAACTATGCTTTCAAAGCATGTATGATTAAGAATCTTAATCTTACACACTTACCGACGTGTATTAGTTGTTACTTCAACATTTTAACAAAAAATATCAATTACAATTGTTTTTGTTGGGGGCTAGGTTATGGACTTTGCGTGTGGCAAGATTAACTATACAGTTGAGATGAAATTTCTTCCTGGTTCATACAAGGATCGGGTGCAATGCTACCGACTTCCTGATGAGGATGGTCATGCAATCTCATCGAACATGTTGGAACATGTAAGCATCATTATGTCAATACATACGTACTTGTTTTAATTATCATGCATCTATTTATGTTAAGTTTTGTCTGCAATTCTTCACATGAGTTTATGTTGTTCATTCCTTTGTTATCTCAATTATTAGATGAGTAAAGAATTTGCATTAAAAGTCTATAGCGGCATGGTTACCCTTAATACTATGGATAAATTCTTTTATGAGGCACAAAGGCAAGGAAGACTATCATTCTACTTAACATCATTTGGTGAGGAAGCCATCAACTTAGCATCGGCCGCCGCACGTAATTTCGACGATATAGTATTGGCTCAGGTTCGACTCAACTTGGACGAAAAACAATTCGAAAATATCAATAAATAGTAATATTGAGGCACTCAAACTTGTAATGAGGTTTAACCACTAAGTTTCAGTTTTGAAAATTGACATCTGAATGTCAACATATAACAAATGTTTCACTACCTTGAAGTAAAATTAAGAGTCATTGAAGCATCTAAAAAGGTATAAGTGATCCCTAAGCGGAACGCTGATTATATTTGGTTTCTATTTAGTAGAAATTGTCGCAAAGAAATGGTAAATTGGATTTTATTAATCCAAACTTTGACACATTGACCAAAAATATTATATACCGACTATTGATACTTCTAACTTCCACTTTTGTTGCCAAGGGCAATTTCACTCTTGCAGAAAAGTAGCTCTTTCTGTCTAATGATCAGTTGACTTATTTTTATCTCAACAAGAATGTTGTAATTGTTTTTAAACAATATAAATAAAAGTTATGGACAGACGGAGTTACTTTTTTCCTGTTAAGTGGAATTGCCCTTAGCAAAGAATACAAGTTTGGAATTCAATGGCCAGTTGCCGACATGGGTTATTCAGGCCATCGAGTTATAGGTTAAATCATCAGAACCCAGTTTGCCAAAGGAAATTAAACTCAACACTCCTGATTAAGTAACTATAAAATGTATGCATCAGTAATACTAATACTGTAATAGTATGTAATTTAGTTATTTAGAGCTCACGGTTTAATCACATTGACCTCCTTGAACATATACTGCAGTATAGAGAGCCAGGTGTTTTATTGTGGCGTGGTTTTACCCTGCAAGAATTTGCAAACCAATGCTTCGGAAACAACATTGGCCATGGAAAGGGCAGGCAAATGCCGATTCATTATGGATCAAAGAAGCTCAATTATATTACAATCTCATCACCGTTGGCGTATGTCACTACCTAATAATGGTTTTATTTTATTGTTCTAAAGGACGAAACGCTCAAGAAACGCACAAACATACACCTTGCTGCTATAAACACAATGCATCATTTTTTAATCAAACGATGCAACATGTGTATATTGTTTACCATATCATATATGTTTTTTCCATTAAATGCAACAAATTACATGACTGATTGACTTCTTGATACAAATATTAGCTTTCATTTCATTGTTGTCATTTTACAATTTTTTTTCCTCTCATAGGACGCAACTTCCTCAGGCAGTTGGTATGGCTTATTCGCTAAAAATGGATAAAAAGGATTCATGTGTGGTTGCATTTTTCGGAGATGGTACTACGAGTGAGGTAATGAGAATATTATACTTTGTAATCTAAAAATTGAAGTGGTGATAGTTTTTTTCTACTGTTGTATTATCTATTCATGTAGGGTGATTTTCATCCTGCTCTGAATTTTGCTGCGGTTATGGATGCTCCGATTGTTTTCATATGTCGTAACAATGGATGGGCTATCAGTACTCAGGTCACCGAGCAATTTCGAAGTAAGTTTTCACTCATTATTATCAACTCGAATTCAAATAATGTTCATTATTTGCCAAAAGAAAAGATCCTTTATATATACATATCCCGTATCACTTAAACACTCTTGGACTATTCTTTAGCACTTGTTCATTTTCCCTTTCATCGCAAAAAAAAAGTGCTATCACAAGTAAGATCAGTAACAAGGCTTTTCATTTTGACACAAAACCATCGCAACTAGATTTTGCACCGGCTAATTGGTCACTGATGTAGTAATGATTTGTACCAATTTAACCTTTTTGTAGCACTTTTAGAACCAAATTATGTCACTGAACTTCTATGCTAGATGGTCCAACACTATTCTCTCACACTTTAAGTGTGTCTATATGTCTTTAGCAACTTTAAGCGGTATTTCAGGACGCCCAGAATGGTTGGACCGGGACCGGTCACATAACTGGTCTGGACACATAACCGGTCCGGTTGTAAGTACATGAACCGGTCTAGTTATGTGTATTGACCAGCCAGACCGGGCTGTCAAATGGATTTCAAGTTTAGTTTATTTTTTTGTTTTTTTCATTCTAAAATATCATTCAATGAACTATTTACTACTTTAAACTCTATATTTTGTTTATTTATGACTTTATATTTTATTAATATTGTAAATCCATATTGTTATACTTTATTTTAGAAATTCTAGATTTTAGTAAGCCGACCGCTTCAACGGCATTTCTAGTTATGAAAACATTGTGTTAAGCAGAAGTGTTTCAATTCTATGACACTTTCGACTAACCCCCCCCCCCCCTAATTTTATTGAAATGACTTGCATATACATGGGCAGGCGATGGAGTTGTTGTTAAAGGCCAAGCCTATGGAGTTCGAAGTATAAGGGTAGATGGCAATGATGCTCTAGCAATTTATAATGTTGTTTGCAGTGCTCGTGAGATGGCCATCAGAGAACAACGTCCGATACTTATTGAGGTTTGATCATATATATACAGTTTATGCTTTAATTACTGTTAATTAGTCATATTTGCTCTTCAGTTTATGCTTTAATTACTTCCTAAAATGACATGTTTGTGTGTTCTTTTCTATTTGATGAAACACAAGGCAATGCCATATAGAGTTAGTCACCACTCTACATCCGATGATTCCACAAAGTATCGGTGTAAGGACGTTACTGAACACTGGAAAACAGTGCATTCTCCAATAACGAGACTAAGAAATTGGGTCGAGCGAAAAGGTTGGTGGAGCAATAAAGAAGAATCGAAACTTCATATTGAAGCAAAGAAACAGGTAAATCATTGCAGTTTTCGTTAATGCTAATTGTTTTCATCCTGCATGACCAAATGTTTTAACTCTTGAGACGATTCTATATGTTTACAGGTTAAACATGCAATCGATGAAGCTGAAAAAGAAGAAATGCCATTGCTTAGAGACATGTTCACAGATGTGTATGATGATTTGCCTTCAAATTCGATGGAGCAAGAAAAGTTGGTTAGAGAAACAATACAAAGGCACCCAGAAGATTTCCCCAAGCACATGCCTCTATGAAATCTTTAACTTGGGGGTGTAAATTTGCTTGATCCCGTGCAACCTTTATTTGTAAACTAGAACTAAATTCTTCATGTGGAGTGTGTAACCGGTTCAATTGATAAACACAATATTAATAAGAACCACTCTCAAAATCTGATTGAACTACGGCCGCTCATATCAACTGCCCACCTCTCCGCCAATGGTACCGAATACCAAGACCGAACCGGTTGCATCTCGGTTGGTAAGCTGGCCATTGTGGCTTTATAATACCAAGACCGAACCGGTTGAATCTCTGTTGGTAAGCTGGTCATTTTGGCTTAATTTATAGGGAAAATTACTAAAGTATGTTTGACCAACTGTTTATCAAAATAGGCAAAGAAATAAATGCTAACTAAAATAGGCAGAGCCAATGAAATGCGGACACATAAACCTCTTGGACCCCACTATGCACCAAATGAGTCTACAAGGAATATATCAAGCGAAATTGAGTTGACAACATTACATTAGGAAATGTGTCGCAATTGGGCTACATTGGTGCATCTAAATGTTCATAAACGGACTACAAAGGTGCCTCGCCTGCCATAACGCTATATGTGCCCTGCCGTGCTTGCCACGACTCTAAAGGTGCCTCACCGCCTGTGATCGGACAAATATTGCAATAAATTGCAATAATGGTATGACTAAGGTGGTGCCTCATCTATGGCATCTGGAAATATTGGTGCCTTACATGATCTTTTATACATGTAAGGGGGAACTTTGCATTAATGGTAAAGCTAATGTGGAGCCTTACCTTTTGTGTTCATGTGTTCAGGCATCAACATTGCCCAATTGTAAGACGATTCATAATGTGATTTTGTGAACTTAGTTTGGCCCGATATTCTTTTAATATTTTTCTTTTTAATTTAACAGCGTAGTTGCTATAAAGAAAAGTCCGACAAGGAGCCGGACCGAAAACAAATTACATCAAAAGGAGAGGGTTTTTTAGCCACTCATCCCGAGTAAACTTATATTTTTTATTTCTATTTCAATACCAAATGAAAAAAAAATGTCGAATCAAAAATTTCTATGCAAACTCATTTGGTGCCCCGCGGTGCCCAAGAGGGTTGTGTCATCAATTGTCTATGAATATTACTTTTAAGTCTTTTATAGGAGCTATTTATTTGCCTATTGTGATAAATTGTTGGCAAAAGATGCCTAATTTGGTAAACTTTTTATATATTTATGACTTACTTGGTCGGTAAGCTAACCGTTGTGGCTTCCTTGATGACTAGCATGGTCGATAAGCTGACCATTTTGACTTTAATTCTTTATGACTTGACCATGCCCGTGACACTTTTGTGAAATCGGCCTTGTTCGCAAGTGTGCAAATTTTCAAGAATTATGCAAAGAGAATAGAGTTAGAAAGTTTTGGAATTATTCAATGCATTCATAAAGTGATGTAGAAAAGTTTAAATAAAACAAAATAATTAACTTGAAGGAGAAAAAAAGATGTTTGGGCAATAACTTTCACCATGTTGGAATATTGTAAATAATATTGATCTTTTGTAACCTCTTAACCAAAGCCGCAGCTTATGAAAGGCCCGGGGTCCCTGCCTCCCCTCCCTCATTTGTCTAGCAGTGTAAATTTACCTTTTTCTTTTACCTTTTTTTTGTCTGAAAATTTTGAGTTCCACTATCCTCCCACCCCGCCACCCCCTCCCAAAAAAATATATATATATATAATAATAATAATAATAATAATAATAATAATAATAATAATAAAAATTCTTATGTGTGTTCTTTCAAGCTCGGCCATTTTTCTTAACTTGTAATAACATATATTGTGAATTCTCATTTTGTGTATAAGTAAAATCAGACTACCCAAAAAATTTGACGACAATAAAGTTACCAATAATACACACAACGATACACTAAGCTAGTTAACTAAATTTAAGAACTAATATGGGGCTAGCTACCTTTGTAGAGACACTTAACCTCATTTAGAGGTAAATTTCGTTGTTTACATAAGGACAAATGAGTAGTTTAAAAAAAACAATTTTTAAAAGTTGGATTAAAAGGAGGCTAAGTACTCTACTCTCTTTTTACCTTTATCATGAATTTTGAGTACATCACATATCTATGATGTCCAAAATGTATCTAGACAAGATGAGGACGAGATTCATTCTACCACGCAACCAACTATGTCCATGATTAGTGACCATACATACGTGATCGTGTTCGCACATATAATATTTTTGAATAAAGTGGTTGTGGAACATGGGTATAAGAAGAACAAATATATATTCATGAGTCCTGACAAAATTTAAGAATTATGTTAATTTGATCATTAAATTGAGTTTTAGAAGAGTTTGACACAGGGTAGGGGTTAGGGGATATTAAAAACTATGAATCCGAACTCGAGGATCTGAATATGCAAAACAAACAACGCCATTAGCCTCGTTACAGGAAGGGGTACCCTCTGAGATGGGAATCGGTATGGTAAATGCTAAATAATGAGAGAGAGTTGAATCCTTTTACTGGTTGATGGAGTCTCCCATTTTATCATTTATAGTCGAATGTATGGAGTGTCTATTGGCCACGTGTTATTGAAATGCCCGCTTTGTCCGCTCTGTGGCTAGCGTAGTGGAGAACGTGGAGGCCCTTTTGCGTGGGTCCCACCATGCCGTACGATTGTCCCTTTTATACAATTGTCACAGTGGTTCACGCGCGTACATTCTCTACAGGTGACGCTACCCTCTTGGTGCTTATCCCCCTTGCATAGTTCTGGTACCGACGATTGTCCCCCAAGTGCACTTCTTGGCGTTTTCTATTTCAATGACCTAGCCATTCCAAGTCTTGACCCGAATCCGACCTAGATCCGGAACCATATTTCTTCACTATTATTGTTGTTATTTTTAATTAGGTTGCATAATATAATATGATATAAAATTAATCATGTGTAATCAACTCTTCAATCCACATTGTAGATTCACGAAAAACATGAGAACACAATACAAATATGATGATTTGAATAAACACATACGAATATGTGATAACACATATACGTAAACACATGCGAATAAGTGTAAACACATTTTATCAAAGGAATTTTTCTAGAATAATCATTTTTGATCAAACCCTTCCAACATTAGCTATCAATTAGTCAAAATCCCAAAGATAGCCATCAAGGGCCGTCGGATCCGACGGGACTCGTTAAAAAACAGTCGGGTCCAAAGGAACTCATATTCACCCGATGGATCCGGCAGGACTCTCTAAAGAAACTGTCGGATCCGATAGAATTCATTAAAGAACCGTCGGATCCGACGGAATTTTGCATCTCCCACCTTTCAAAACCTAAAGCTCGAGGAGCACAGCCATAGTGTTCAATTCTGTCGGATCTGTTATGGAGGTTAGGGTTTGAGAGGTAGGATATGAAAAATACCACCGGATCCGACGGTTCTTTAATGAATTCCGTCGGATCTGTTGATACGTTAACACATGGCAAAATATTGCAGGTCAACGAATTCCGTCGGCGGTCGATGAAATTTTGTCGGTTCCAAGGGAAACCATGGCTAAAGTTATAAAATGTTTGGTTAAAAATGATTATTCTGGAAACTTTCTTTTTTTTTTAATGGCAAGTGCAAACACATACACTCAAACATGGATGAACACAGCATAATTTTGCAATTATATTGTTATAAAAGGCATATTAGTTGAAAATTCACTTAAGTTTACTCGTATAAACATAACACTCTAGCTTTTGGAATTCCGTTATATATTTCCTGTTTTGATCACAATAACACATTAACACGTATTGAATCATTTCTGTAATGTTCTCCTTTTAATTTTGTTGATTAGTATTCCGATAAACATTGATCCCTCACATATTATATCTTTTCTAAATAATAGGCAAAAGCTCAAATAAAAACAAAGTACTACAGGACGGTTTTCTAAGAAGGTATAAAAATAATCAATCAATTTGTTATATTAGTATATATAAAAATAAAATTGCTTTTGTTAGGCATTATATAAATCAATACCTATAACTTATTATATTATGCTATCTACTAAAAAAATAGTAAAATAATAAGTGTAAGATGTTGGACGTAGACATAAATTTGAAATTAAGGGTGCTTAATGGGTACACATGGGTATCAATTGTATTCTAAGAGAGGACGGGGTATCCATATAGGTAAGATGTATGGTTTTCAAATCATATGGTAACACCGTCGTCACTCTATGTGGGTACGGCGCATGGCAAAGGTTTACCATGAAATTGATTCCATGGCAAAGGTTGGATAGTTAAAATGAATTAATAATTAATTTATTACAGATGTGGATAAGTGATATCAGTGATTTTGTAGTTTGTGAGTACTTAAGGGTGGTAATAAGATGGCTGTGCAGGATTGGTCGATGCATGGGTAATACCCATGAGTACATGTTCTGCTCTAAGAAGGGTGTATTTATTAGATAGCATTGTAAATCGTATATAATGCCTTATTAGTGTTAGTGTTGGTGTTATTTTTAATTATGCCGTGTTAGTATTATTTTAATTATTGAATATACTATAAACTTGATCTATATCACATATGCAAAAATGAACAGTACACAAGGATATAAGGTATGCATGCATGTATCTCCATTCATCATTTACGTGATTCTATATGAACGATATAGTTACGTGTTTGTAAAAAATATTTGTTACACGTATCCAAATTTACATGTTTTTTTTGTTGAATGGTTGATTGAAAGTTATAGGTTTTTCTTTGTCGAATGCATGTCGTTCTTTGACTTGACATACTATGTGATGATGCTTCTAATACGAGGAAGGCTACAATTCAAAGAATGGTTGAGTTAATAAGTGATTTATGTGGACCTCACAAGAGACGTATGACATTACGATGAAATGATTCACATGATAGGTATTTAATAAAATTGAAAACGAAATCCATTTTCTAACATTGAAGAAGACGGGAGCCTTGACAGCATCACCAATTCTATCCGATTAACTCCTATCTCACGCGTCATGGAGTGTGGTTCAATAGGCTATAATAACTTCAAGACTGTCCAAACATTTTAAATTCTAATATCATGTTGATAGTGAATCGTAATATATTTATCATTCTCTTGATTTTTAGTTTTATTAAACACATTAGTGATGTTATGAGTTAATCATAATATGCTCTTTTCTTGGTTTTTTAGAAAAGATTATAAAGGAGAGAAAATATACTAATTATTATATAAGTATTACGAAGTATTTATTAAATAAAATACATTGTAAAAGTTTTGGCATTAATCAATCAATCAAGCTAGTACTAGTGCTTTATCATCTTGAGGAAATGTTACTTTATTTGCTTTTGACTCCACTGTGGCCATAGAAAAAGTTAGCCGGTTTCATGTACAAGGGTTAAGGGGTTTTTCTTTGCGAATTCTCTTCCAAGGTGATCCTGATTTTAAGTACCTAAAGCATCAAACTAATAATGTTAAGTTTTTCTCATATTTCAAGCTCATATATTAATAATTGGTAGGATTAAGGTTACCATAGAGTTAAAATATTGTTCAAAAAGAACAGAAAATGTTCACTAGTATTAAAAAACTAGACTTTTTTTTTCTTTAAACTTGTTTTGGTTATAATTAGTAATAATTTTAATATATTGTAAAGCCAAATTATTTAATCACTAATAACTATATTAGACTATGTGTATTAATTTTAACTAATTGTTTAGTTAATATGCCGTCTAAGCGTCATGTAAACAAAAAACTAATTTCACTATCAAGCGTAGTGTTTTAACCGATTGTAATTATCACTCATCATTTTTTATTTATTAATACATTATTATTTAATAAAATAATAATTTAAATAATAATATCACATGATAAAATACTAAAATATTATACTAAAATAAAAGTTACAAACACATGATAAAAAAATGATACTTGAAGTAAGAAGAAAAAAATTAAACGGCACTTGAAATAAATTTAAAAAAAGAAATAAATGATACTTAAAATAAAACAAAAAAATACTAGAACATAAAAAGAAGAAAAAAAAAATACTAGAACATAAAAAGAAGAAAGAAGAACTACTTGTTGGCACGATATTTGACACGCTTTTATTATTCCTTTGCTAGAATATAACATGATCTTTGGGTCTCCGACATCGATTGTAAAGAGAGGAAGTCAAGTCTTGATTGTGGTTGGGTCTTAGGTATAAAGAAAGATCATGAGGGCATTCAGGTTATCACCAATGGGTCTTTTGGCGGATGAGTTCTCCTCGAAACTGTAGATAACTTGAAGTCGCTTAAGGGTTCCGTACGGCTGAGTTGGACTAACTGGCAGTGACCTTTAGACGTTGGATCATCTAGTACGAAATACCTAGACATTTTATGTTTATTGGTCGTTTAAAAATAGTTTCTTTATTGTTCCATCATAGTCACTCGAGAATTTATGATTATAAAAGCACCAAAGTTTTAATATTTTTTCAATACGCTAAAACAATTTTATGAATGTTAATATTAAGTAAACTAAAGAAAGAAATATGAAACTTAATTATTATTTTAATTACTTATTTAGTGATTATTAAAATATTAATAACAATTTTTTAGATAATTTAACTTAAACAATTATATAAAAGTTTAACAATAAAACTTTATTAAACTTAAAACAATTTTTATATTTAAAAGATAAATAGTTATTTTTAGTATTAAACTTCGCTTATATTTTATCTTTGTAAAATGATATCTATTCCAAGTTGTTGAGGTGAAACATCGAAATATTATATAAAAAGAAGAAGGTCTTTGATTCAAGTCTGATTCAAGTCTGATTCAAGTCTTATATGTGATATATGATTAAAAGATATGGGGTTTCAGGTTAAGCCACATGTTTTTTTTACAAATAAGGCTGAGGGGTGTGGGGGGCGCGAGAGGGGGCGTGAGTGGGGGCGCCAGCCAATAATATTGTGACGTGTGGCAGAGAGAGAAACTTGATAAGATGGGTGTTGGTAGTGGTGATAGCGCCCCGGGCCATGGTGTGGAGGGGCGCGAGAGGGGGCGCGAGCGGTTTATTTTTTTATTTTTTTATAAATGTATTAAAAAAACAAGAAATTATTTAAAAAAACACACATTAATTAAAAAAACACATTAATATATAAAAAAAAATTAAAGTACTAAAGAAAAACATTATTCTTATTATTCGGCTTCGTCTTCTTCGATCAACCTCTTCCGGATACGTTCCTTTTGTTTTTCCATCAGCATTTGGTCGACCGGATTTAGGTGGCTGAAGTCTCTTGCAAGGAAGTCCAAATCTCTCATTCTTTTTTTTTTCCTTTTTGTCAATAGAGACCACCTCCATGGTTTTGTTGAATTTATTGAGGGATTCAACAAGATCGTTGATGTTTACGGCTTCCCCCTCAGCATGTTTTTTCCCCCTGGCGTCCCTTCCCAATGGCCGCCTCCTCGGCGGTGAAGACGTTTCCTCCCCCGCAACGTTTAGGTCGAATCCAACCCGGCAATCCGACCCGGCGGAAGTGCTGTACGCTCCAGACGAACTAGTTTTAGTCCGTTTCGGCCCTACTTCCGCATCAACGTCCGGCGCCACCAGCTCAACCCACTTAGAACACCTTCTCAACCTCTCCCACACCTTTACATCGTCCCACGTCTTCACCGTCCCATACCTCCGCAGGCACTCCTGCCTCCACTCTTCGACAGTGAAATTATAAACCGCCAAATCGTCACTGCCACTTGGTCTCATACGACCGGCGTTCCTGTTGAACAGATTAGTAAACAAGCCGACAAATTTTCTGATTTCGGTCCACCGACCCGAAATCATATCGGCGGTCCGCTCTGTACTCCCAACGAGCGAATAGAACGTCTCCCTAACCTTTGTCCAAAAGACCTTGCTCTTTTGGTAGTCCGCTGCAAAATGCATAAATAAATTTGTAAGTCATTTAACTTTTTTATTAAAAATCATTTTTAAAAACGTTAAAACAATTACCGCAACGCCGATCCTCAGAAGTGACTATCCAAGCCCGACACAGGGCTTCCTTCTCATCCGATGACCACGGAGTGATTTTCCATTTCGTCCTTCCGGTCGAAGCCGAACCCGACCCGTCCGTTGCAATTTGTTTTTTCCGGTGGACGCGTCTTCTTTGTCCCGCAGCTTCACCTTCTGGTTCTTGTGTCTCCGGAACTACAAAGTTAGGAGACGGTTGTATGTTGGATGGTTGAAAGCCGGATGGTTGTTGCGACCCCGAATAAAACATCGCTTGGTCCGGTGCCGACCATAAATCCTCGTAACTGTAATCTGAATCTAGGTTTGGGTACCAATTTCCAGCCATGTTTTTAAAAAAAGGTTTGGAAGATGGGGTGATTTTGGGTTTTGGGTGTGGTATGTGATATTGGTATGTGATATTGGTATGTGATATTGGTGTTGGTTTGGGTTTGATATAGGTTGAATATAGAGAAAAAATCGGGTGTTGGTTTGGTTTGATATTGGTTGCAATGTATGTTATTATATAGAGTAAATAAATTTTTTTTTTTAATAAAAAACGAGCCCAACGGCTCTTTTCACGCATTCCCAGACCTCTTTCACGCTCCCCCCAGCCGCTACCCCACCCGCGCCTGCCTCTTTTTCCGCGCTCGCGCCCCTTTCGCGCCCTTCTCGCGCCTCGGTGGTGTGGTCCTCGCGCCCCGGGGCGCGAGCGTCTCGCCTCTTGCGCCCTTTCTCGCGCTCCGCACCCCTCAGCCTAATGGTTTCCTCGAGTTAAGAGTGAAATATGAATGATTTGATTGATCAATAACGCGCCAGTGATACACATGAGCATTAAAGAAAAAAGAACACAATAAGGATTTATGGTATGGTTATGGGGTCAAATCAATTGGGTTCCAAATATAAGCTATGGGAATTTTAATATTGGGAAAATGGATGAATTCAATGTCACAACTCACAACCTAGTGTTCCCCACAACATAGGCGGTTTCGAATTTTAACAAAATGGAATATCTTTTTCTCTAAGCGCAATATTTAAGCATCTTTTAATATTACTGTTTTATCTGCTTTAAAGATAAAAAAAATTGTATAAAAAGTAAATAATAAATAAATTATAAGAAAAATACTTTAGTGATTTATCACCCAATCTGATATTTTGATTGGTTCTTTTCCTTTAACTTTTACCTAATTTATTCCTCAATGACACGAAATAGTTAAGGTAAAGTTTTAACATCCAATCCCTTAAAATCCCATAACTTTGTTTAGGTAGCAAAGGAGGGATGATCTAGATGATATTTAACTTCGCATCGCACTAGAAGATAAGACAAAGTAAGAGAAAATGAATTTCAATACGCATCAAATATTTATATACAATAAGTCATAATTAGTTTTTTATAAATATGAAAATGCATTGTTTTTCATTGTTGTTATATAGGCATATATTGTTCAACAAAATTCTTAGGTTAATGGACTTTTCTTATACGACTTTGACTCGTCGTTTTTAAAGCAACACCCATTATGTATCATTTTAAAAATGTTGATCTTAACAGCCTACATGTACACGTTAAATCATCCTAAGCCCATCAATAAATCGAGCTCGTCGAATTACTCTCTCAAATGATGGTTCTACACTTCAGCCATATTGATCCAATAATAAAGTTCCTTGTTAACAATATCATCAAGACTGAATACGAGAAATTTTTAAATCTTGACTTTGAAACCAATTTAACCTCACGTTTAAGACATCAATGTTCATATGTAAATGAAACATTATATTGTGCTCAAATAACTTTTTGTTTAGACAATTTTTTTAAAAGTTCTATTCTTTTCTTTTTTTTTCTTTCCTTTTGAATGTTGCATCACAGATATATATCTAATCTATGTTATGTTAGAATATAATAAAAATAACAAAACTAACCAAGTAATCGACTAGCAAAAATTTAATAAAATATTAAAAAACATGGTATAATATCAAGAAGATTGAGACAAGAAAAAATGTTGGGAATAAAAAAGATGAGTTTTTTCCTAAAAGGGTGTTGTGAGAAAAAATATTTACTAGAATGGTGTTTCTATAAAAATATTTACCAATTTAGTGTTTTTGGATTTCTCTCTCATAATATCATTGGATAGCCTATAAAAACAAATTATCTGAATATTTTTAAAAGTAAGATTTTATTTTAAATTAAATAATTATGTTCTTATTTTTCTTCTATTAAATAAACATGTTTTTAATATAATAATAAGATAATATATATATATATATATATATATATATATATATATATATATATAATAACAAATGTAACGCATAAATTTTTTTCTGATCTTTATAAATAAAAAATGAACAAATATTATCCTTATATAAATTCTTATGTCCCTCTTGCTTTTGATACATTTGGCTCATTGGCACCGGAAGCTATCTGTTTCCTAACCAGGGTCCAACGGGTTGTGCATGACAATGTGTCGACTCCAAATGGGCAATGGTATGTCTTTAGCAGGTTAAGGTTTGCAATTCAGAAAGGGGTGGCGGCGCAGCTTGTTGCCCGCCTACCTGCTATGTTGATGTAATATCTATGTTTCTATATAATGAGAAAAGATTGTTAATAAAAAAAGAAAAAAAAATTGTCTTTTAGATATAATTATTGTAAATAAAAAATTAACGACCCATCTTGACGAGCCACGAGCTAGCTTAAGCTTTCAACAAGTCGAGTTTGAACTTGACTTTTCAACATGTTAAAATAAACGAGTCGAGTTAAGTCGGTTCGTTTTTAAGCTTGAGCCTGAGCCCTTGTTCAACTTGTGAACAATTCTTATCCGATCAAGTTTGCCATTGGCAAATTTATTTTTCTTTATCTGTTGAATTCAAATATGGTAATTCAAACAACAATTTCATGTGTAGCCTCATCAAGCTAAAACTTATATATTGCCATTGTCTAAAAATGTTATACCTTTTTATCTTATTATATAAAGTAATGCACTTATGTATAAAAGAAAATGGTTTGCTAAAAAGTGAAATTATCACAAAGTACAATTTAAATCAAAATGAAGATTATATAAAAAGTGAAATTATAAAAATAATAAAAGTTACTAGATGATATGAAGAAAAAAACCAAACATATGTATTATTTTTTTATAAGCCATTTTAATACTAATAATGATATGACGAAAATTCTTCCAACTTACGAGACTTGCAAATTAAAAAAAAAAAGAAAAGAAAAAAACATGCTTTAATAATACAACGAAAAACTCTTTCAATATTGTGAGACATGCAAATTTTAAAAAAAATTTGTTTTCTTTTAAATTAAAAAAAATTGCAGGTGTATTTAATAAAAAAAGTTGTTTACAAAATATTAAAACTAGTTACTTTTATTAAAATTAGAGGTTATCTAATTTTTTTTTTTTTTTTTTTTTTTTTTTTTTTTTTTTTTTTTTAAAATTATAAAGATTTTATTTCTACTGATGAAACATAGATATTACATCAATATAGCAGGTAGGCGGGCAACAAGCTGCGCCGCCACCCCTTTCTGAATTGCAAACCCTAACCTGCTAAAGACATACCCCTGCCCCTTTGGAGTCGACACATTGCTATGCACAACCTTTTGGACCCTGGTTAGAAAACGGATAGCTTCCGGTGCCAAGGAGCCAAATGTATCAAAAGCCAGAGGGACAAAAACATGTTGGTTCTCTTCGCAGGCTTTAGCATGTTTCTCCACCTTCTTCGTTTCAGCCCTTTTTATTGCTTGCCCGGCTACAAACCCATTATCCCTCAAACCAGCTAAGGGAGATACCCCTGTGAGGTCAACACAAGCGTGTTTTCCCCCGGCCCAACCAAAGACGAGCAAATCTGCCGGTCGTAGAGTGGATCTCCCTTCCGTGGGGTCTGTAAGGAAGTTTACGGGGGCTTCCTTTTTAGCTGATATCCCAGCTCGCCTTAAGATGTCCCAAAGTGAGAAAAGCTAAAAACACTAAATTGGTAAATGCTTTTAAATGAATATCATTGTAGTAAATACACTCTTTTTAGGAAAAAATTCCAAAAAAGATAATAATATTTAGTCCATGTAGTTATTTATTGGACCTCAAAATTCTCGCGGTCTTTTCAGCTTACACGTGGATTCATACGTGTAGTTCATCCATAAAACCTCCTTTCTTCTTTCAAGGAAGATAACCAAGAACCAAAGCAAGCTCTTGGTATGTGTTTTAAGATTATCTTTAACTTTAACATATGTTTTCTTTTATGTTCATAAAACCAATAAATATATCTTACTGTTTTCTACTTTAATTTGTTGCTGCAGATTACTGATAAGTGTAAGTTTCTTTGATTACAAACATATTATAGAGATGAAAGGTGGTGAACTTGAGGTATGTTTTGAGAGGTTGATGATGGGCGGAGGTGGGAGAATGGGTGGCCGGAGGGTTATGATGATAGACTGGAGTGAGATTCCGGCTGAGCTTTTGTTGAGGATTGTATCTTTGTTGGATGATCGGACGGCCATAGTTGCTTCTGCTGTTTGTTGTGGATGGAGAGATGCTATTTGTTGGGGACTTACTCATATTTCATTATGTTGGTATGCCTTTTCATCCTTCCTTTTTTTTTTCTTGTGATTAATTTATGAACTTGTAGTTGCTTTATATTAATTGAGTTTATATACACTTGTGCTTTCTTACTATTTAATTACCTAGTGAGAAAATGAATAAGATACTTTGAGCTGTTTTAGTTGATTTCGAAGATCTTCCTATTCTATTTGTTGCTCCCTAGTTGAGTATAGTTGAATTGGGATATGGATAGGAAGAGGTGATAACTTTTTAAAAGGGTGAAAGCGGCTCGGGTGGGTCAACTATACAACTTTTTAAGTTTTTAGGATGCCCGGGGCTTACAAGGTGAACATATGGGATGGGCCAAGTTAGAAATGTAAACTTCTTAGGACGAGCCGGGCTAAAAAGGTAACTTTCTAGTACGGGTTGGGCAAGAAAAGGCAACTTTTCTATGATAGGTAGGTGCTAAGAAGAACGTTCCGGGCTAAAAAGGTAAGTTTTGAGGTCCAGTCCAAAGGGTTAACATTATAAGTTTTTAGGATGGGTTGAAACATGCTGGTTTGTATCACTTTAAATTGACAATTAATTAACATATTTTAATTAATATATTAATAAATAAATAAATCGATTGATCCATATTTTGAATAAAGCTGTTGTAGATTTCAAAATTTTTACCTAAATTGGCCCAATTCTATCTAATCAGTTAAAGATAGCCATCTTTAGTTGGTGGATTTTTAACATAATAGGTTTGAGTTGGGCACTTTAGTGACCCTTAGTTAGTGTTGGTAACTCTTTTAAAGAATTAGGAAGTTTTTCTAGCCATCACTATTTTCCTAATATTGAACTAGATCCTTGTTTCTTATTGGTATTTTATGTTATGGCTACACTAGTACACTCTATGCATTATAATTCCAGGATTTTATATATGGTGGATTTATTGTTGTTACGTCCTTTTCTTACTGATCATGTTCTTGTTTTAAGAATTTCCTAGCTATGTTTGGCTACAAAAAGTAGATTTATTCAAGATAAAGTTATGAATAAATAGCGAGAGGACAAATAGATGGAAACTAATTTAGACTACGTTACCAAAGTTGGAGAATTATATGAAATTCTTTTTTGTCCTAATCGGCCCGTTTGCATATCTATTGCTATAAGTTGATATGACATAATAAGCACCTATATTTTTATAGATTCATGTCGTAGAATAATAATGTATCGAAGTTGCGTGGTTTATTTTGGTACTTAATTGTAGTGTCGACATCGTAATTCATGCATATGTTTGTTTGGTAATTGACGTTATGTTCCAAAATTCATTTATGAAAAGAAAGGAAAGTAAATTAAAGTTTTTCATTCTTCTCTTTACTTTTGTCTTCTCATCTTTCTCTCCATTTTTCTTTCCTTCCAGATCTTTCCAATTTGGAAGGAAACAACTCCTCTCATATTACTTTTCATTCTCTCCCTTTCTCTCATTTTCTTTCCTTTAATGAAACTCGGGAACATCCCTTTCGTCTTTTTCCTTCATTTTCTTCTTAAATGAAACTCGGAAACACAATAAGTGCACACAACTAGTATGGTAATTTTGTGATCACACGAGCAAAAAACCCTCGCTAGGTGAGCAAATTACCAAATTAGTCCGAAATACCAAACTAGCGTATTTCAAACGACGTACCGTCTCAACATGGAACGTGGGCCTAAATGTTTTCTTTTTATATGACATTGTCCCTTTTTTTATTGTGTCAATTTAGCATTTGATAACCGCATAATCAAGAGAATTTGTAAGTTTCTCATTATGCCTCTTCTTTTGTAGGTGCAAAAACAACATGAACAACTTGGTCCTTTCTCTTGCTCCCAAGTTAAAAAACTTAAGGAGGTTGACCCTTCGCCAAGATAAACCACAACTATTTGATAATGCGGTTGAAACGATTGCAAACAATTGCCATGATTTAGAGGATCTTGACCTCAGCAAGAGCTTTAAACTTAGTGATCAGTCTTTATATGCTCTAGCACACGGTTGTCAAAATCTTATTAAGCTCAACATCAGTGGCTGTTCTTCGTTTAGTGACAACGCGCTTGCGTATTTAAGTAGTTATTGCAAGAAACTGAAAATCTTGAATCTTTGTGGATGTGTTAAAGCTGCATCTGATAAGGCCATGAAGGTATACCAATAATCAAACATTTTGTTCTGGTTTTGACCAACTTATGGGTGACACGACCCAATCGAGTTACTTATCTTTTAGTGGGGTTTTGACGTAATTTTGGCCGAGTCGATCTTATTCATCTTTTAATGGGCCAAAGGAGTTGAAAGTCCCATAAAGTGTATTTATATATATATCCTTTCAAAAGTCTAAAATTTCATATAACTTCTTGTGTGTTCATAATATAATATTTACTCTTTTAAACATTAAATCATATTTATAACAATGATATAGTGAAACACTGAAACATGTTATAAGTAATTAGTTCTATTAATTTACCATGATGTTGGTAAAGGTAATTATTTTAGTGGTTCAGAAATTGAATATTGTATTATGAAGCTTAGGAAAATATTCCATTAAACCTACCAAATCAGTTTTATTAAAAACATAAATTTTAACAGTTAGAACTTAAAATTTTGATCGCAAAATGTTTGCCAACTGTGGTGTGTTACCCACCCCACTGATCCACCTGCTTTGGGACATCTAGATTCCGGTTAATCATGGGTTTATTTATTATTAATACGTGCAGGCGATTGGATACAACTGCTGTCAACTTCAATCACTGAACCTTGGATGGTGCGAGGAAGTTGGTGATGATGGAGTGACAAGCTTAGCATATGGCTGTCATGATCTTCGTGCACTCGATTTGTGTGGTTGTGTTCTTATAACAGGTAATTACACATCCTTAGAAACAATTTCAACATTTATAGCCTCACAAAAAGGAATTAGTATAGTGTAATATTATTCTTTGTACACAAAGCTTCTATATAATGATATAATACTAGATTAGGTATCTGCTACAAAAAAAAAAGGTTTCGGTCTAAAAAGTATAGAAAAGGAATTAACACATTAACATGTCGCACATGCTGTTATAGACTTATAGTGTTATATGCGGACACCATATTTACAAAGAAATGGTTTCTTAACACTATCTAAAAATTTAAGAGACCATGTGTCAAATTCTTTTTACACTTTTTAGCATATCTATTATAACATCATTTTCTATGCTTGTAAACATCACTACTTTTTCATCTTGTAATTATGAATAAACCAACAAAAGTGACACTTATTCCGGTTAATAATTCTTTCTGTTGATCTGTGGGCAGATGAGAGCGTGATAGCCTTAGCAAACAACTGTCCACACCTGAGATCTCTGGGTCTCTACTACTGTCAAAACATCACCGATCAAGCAATATACGCGTTAGCACACAGTCGAGCCAAAAACGAGCACCAAGTGTGGGGTTCGGTTAAAACCAGGGATGAAGAAGGGTCTGGGCTCATGAACCTTAACATCAGTCAGTGCACCGCCCTAACACCGCCAGCAGTTCAGGCACTTTGTGATTCATTTCCAGCGCTTCATACCTGCCCGGGTAGACATTCACTTATTATAAGCGGCTGCTTGAATCTAACTTCGGTTCATTGCGCATGTGCTTTCCAAGCACATCGTGCGGTCAACACACTTACCCATCATGCTTATTGAGTGTTCGTGGGTAGTCAAGTAGTGCAATGGGTTCGGTGGTTAGTCATTTGATGTTATAATCATGCGGATATTCTGAAGTTTTATCTTGTTAAAGTTTGGACGTTGGTATCGTAAGTGAACTTTCCCTTTGGAATTAGTGTAAATATTGTTTTCAGTGGTGGTTCCAATTTACTATCCCAAACACTCCCTATAATTTGTTTCTATCGTCAAACCCATACTATATGAATCAAGCAAATGAATAAACAGCTAAACGAAAATAAGCGCATTCGTGTTTGTTTAATAAAACACATAGTTCCTGTTTAAGACAAAAGCAAATGTATAAACCAACTTTACATGTTCAGTTACATATGAATTCTGCATAATCAAACTAATTCACTTGGCTCTTTGCTTCCTTAATTTCCTTTCTGCAACCCAACCAGAGATACAGAGATACCAATCATCAATCATTTGCTGTTCTTGTAAACAATCTCATCATCATCCACATAATATGCTGGATTGCACAAGCATCTAAACAATCTACCAATTCCCTGTTACATTAACCAAACAAACAATCACGCCCATCACCTTTAGCATTAATCATCAAAGCAAATTCATGGTTTCAGTCAAGTTATGCACTGCTATAGTACTGAACTTTTCAAGATATGCATGCATGCACACTAGAATGATTGATCTTTATGAAACTTCTTTTAGCTACAAAAACCAGTCTTTTCAAGATATTCATAGATTGTCAATGCAACAAACCTGTGTAATGAAAGGGGCACGGCAATTGAATGTTCTTGGTTGATCTTCATCATCACTATCATCTGAGCTGCTTGTATCGTCATCAATATCAGAAGCTATTTTCTTCATTGATGTTCCAGTACTTTGTGCTTGTTTTTTTTTCTGCTATAACAAACAAGACCATCAAATCAAGTTCCAAAAAGAAATTCGTTTAGGGAGTGTTTGGGATTTCTTATTTATACAACTTATCACTTATGCTTATTAACAGAAGTAGATACTTGGGATAATTGTTATCAATTTATTTCACACTATGTATATAAGTAATTCAATATATAAGTGCATGAACTTTGTTCAGCTATACATTTGAAGTTGTTTTTAGTTATCAGAATATTTTAAAACATGATAAGCAATCAATCATTAAAACGATGTAGACAACTCGCCTGAAATATTTTTCCTAAACGTTTTAGCGCCTCCGCCCGAGCTTTAAGTTCTTCCTTCTTGGTGTTATTCTCATGGAGCACCTGCAATATATTAAGGTTATATTCATCATCTGGATTTGATATAGAGAAACCAAAAAAGAGTTTTGGTGGACTAAACACTCTTTAAAACACTCCTTATACATTAAAACTGATGGTCTTGTTTATACCGAACTTCAACTCACCATTTGACAAACATGCAAAAGGGTAACTTCAATATGAACTACATTCAATTTCCACAATGAGTTCATGAGTGTATCCTTGCTGGATTTTAGTTGTGATTCAACATCACTAACAGGCCCGCTTCCATCAGTTTTAAACCCACGGCGCGCGTCTTCTTGAAGTTGCATCAATTAAAAAGTTGAAAGTTAGTGAATTATTTGCTGTCAAAGTTAAAAGTTAAATTTTCTGTATATGGGACACAAATGTGACAAAATTTGGCTACTAATTTAACAATTTGCCTTTGTTTTTATTCCTTACGAGTTACCTTTTGCTGAAGTAACTTGTGATTTCCAAAAATTTCCTTTGTTCCGAACCCACTCGGGCATTACTGGTACCCCAAGGTAAGCTGTTTTCTTTTCAAGCTCTGGTGCAGCTTGTCTTTCATATACGTATCCAATAGTGTGCAAGATATTAGCTCCAAATGCTGTCAAGAATATGGTTAAAACAATTTATAATTTAGGGATGTAGATCCGTCCAAAATACTCATCACGACAAAAGATAATAGTAAATAATAATAATAATAGAGAAGTACCTGCTTGCGCTAATCGTTCCGCCTCTGACTCAGCACGGCGTAAAAATTCTTCTTTATTACCTCTAACATATTGGTGAATAAAGTTTTTTTAACAATCTAGCCAATTTTTTTTCTCTTTCCTTCTGAATAGTCTGCATTATATGTAAATATACAAAAAGGTAGTTAACACTATTTAATTCTGAAATGTTTAAGGAACTTATAATATACTTGCCTTCAAATTTTCATGCAGTATTTGTGGGGTGTCATTTTCATTAACTAGTTCTGCAGAAGCCATTGTTGTCACAACTAGATGTCCTATGTAGTCTTCAAATAGCTCACTTCCAAAAAGAATAGCAAAAACAGAAGTTGAATCAAGCATTGTGTCCCTGTGAAATGGTGATAATTTTTTTTTCAAAAATATAAATGATTCATATATTGAAAAAAAGGATCCAGTTACGCTCTGTTTGCGGTGCGCGCATATAATGTATATATGTGTGAACCCTCGGGTGGGCAAAAGTGAAATTGCACTAATTTTGACGTTATTTTACTAATATCGTGAAAATAACGTTAAAAGTGATGGAAGGTTAATCAGGCATCATGTGGTGGCGTTGATAGCCGAAAGACAAGGTACATGCACCAATTTACCGGCATGCCGATGGTTGAGTGTTATGTGCCTTATGTCCAAGGCTTGATGCAAAACTACTTTCGAGCCGGGGGTCTCACTGGAAGCAGCCTCTCTATTCCTACGGGGTAGAGGTAAGGCTGTCTACATCTTACCCTCCTCAGACCCTACGATAGCTCTGCTATTGGTGGGATATACTGAGTACGATGATGATGATGATGATGATGATGATGATGATGATGATGATGAGGTGTTTAAGCGGGCAACAAGCTTTGCCGCCACCCCCTTTAAATATGTATCAGAAGACGCTTAATCGAATAATGTTAATAATCATTGATTCATATGTGATATGTTATGTAACTAAATGTAGAGGTGCACAAATCATGTTCTGAGAGCAACCCGGTTCTTGTGGGTTAACAAAAGCCAAACCAGGCTGGTTTGGAACCGGGCTTTAAGGGGGAAATGGTCCGGTTTTACCGGTTTCAAACTGGTTTTAATCAAAACCTTACCAACATCAGCAAGAAATCATCATAAAACGCATAGTTTTACTCTCTTAACACATTGTTTATTTGCTAAATAAAAAAATATATAAACAATCTTTATTTTCAACATAATTTTCTTAATTCCACAAATTCATTTTCAAATAAATAAAAATGAAAATTATTACTTCGATATGGAGCCCTTTCCATTCCTATTATATTCATCTCTTTTCACAGGATCACTCAAAACCTGATAAGCTTCACCAAGAACCTGTTTATTAACAAGATTACTTTCTTCAAATTTCCAACAAATTAAATTCAGTCAAATTGTATAATGATAGATCCAAAAACTTGCCTGAAATCTCTCAGCAGCTTGAGGATCATTTGGATTTTTATCAGGATGAACTTCGCGTGCCTGTTTCACAAACAACTTAATCATTAATGACATCAACTTCAACTCGTTACCTAAAAACGAGTCAAATTGGTTAGATGAAAACATAGTCAAACTGGTCAACTGGCGGATCTAGAAAAGTTGAGGGGTAGCGGTGACTAAAAAAAATAGTACATAAAACGAAGAAGAAAAAAAAAGGTAAGCTAAAAATGTAATTCGCCAAGAAGGTTGAGGGGTAGCGCGGTCTACCCCTCAAAAGTGTCACAATGTTGTCAAACTAAAAAAATTGGACAATTTATCAGCAAAAATGTGTTAACTAATATAGAAAAAATTCATACGTAAAGTACTAATAAACATAGTCTCTAAGGGACATATGTCATCAATGATCAAACACATAATATGCATCTTAACAAAACTGCAGGAGCAGGTAAAACATTGGATCTTAAACGAAGCAAACACACCTTGAGATAGTAAGCTTTGCGGATATCATCATCAGATACAAGTGAGTCAACACCAAGAATATCATAATACTCGGTTTCTTTCACCATGGCAATAATAATAATAATAATAATCTTGGGATTATTACACAACACAAAGACTGTTCGGACTGCTGATGGACACTGAAATCAAGAGAATAAAATGTATGGGAAATCGATAAAGAAAGATGGAGATCATGATGAGTGAGTGAGCTTTACAGTGAATAAAGAAAGATGAAAGGTTAAAGAATGGAGTTTCTGGCAGCTTTTTCGCGGGAGAAAAACAGTATTTTAACGGTTGGTTTGTGATGCTAATGATTCCCATTGCCTTGTGGATTTCCAACTATTTTTTTTTTGGGTTGTTTACTTGTTGTATTGAATTATTAAAAGATTAATGGGATCACAAGTGTTATACTCCTTTGTGATTTCTAATGATTCCAACTATTTTTTGGGTTGTTTACTAGTATTGAGTTATTAAAAGATTAATAGTATCACAAGTGTTATAATCATTTGTGAGAGGCGCCATAATAATTTTCGGAAAAAAAAATATAAGGGTTATTCAAAAACTAGATTTTGAGTTATTCAAGAAAGTCATGTACTTATTTACTAAAAAGGTATAAAAAACTATATTATCATTCAAAATTCACACTCAAATATGAGTCAAAAACCGGGTCTGAAATTTGGTTTGTATGATAACGTGGTTTGAAAATTCCTACCAGAATTAGGATTTGGTTTAATTTCAACCTAATAACATCTTTCTAGTTGTGGGTTTGGGCTTGAGCCCACTTCTTGGCCCAACCCTACACCAGTCCTTGATGAAATAGACGGTAGACCGTTTAAGAAGTGACACCATGTTCCTTGAGCTAGACTTACAATAAAATTTCATGTTTAAATAACAAAATATTAATATTAATATTACTAGCAAAAGTACTATTATATACTTACACTAAGGTGCACCAATGATGCGTTAAGTCCCGAGACAAGAGGCGCCAAGCCGTATGATCATAGGAAGTTCGTCTTAATGATGTCGTGCCGCCTAAGAAGCCCATAGTATTAGTGACTAGTGAGCGGCATTACTTCCCGAAGCCCATTCCTCTACGAATGTTCTCTTGAATTATATATATCATGTTTTGGCTATTGTACTTACAATTTGGGATAGAGAAAGATCCATTTCCAAGGATATGTATGATTTAGAGATTAAGTGAGAAATTACGGAAAAAGCTTACGAGACACAAATTTGAAAGAGATAGAGCTCATGGATTAGATAGGTCGAAAAACCGCACTCTATCAAAATGAGATTATCATTGTCAAAAAAATTGAAGATTTAATCATTGAAGTAGTCACTGGTCATATATCAGTAACGTGAATTATTAAAAATTTAATTTCCTTCATTAAAAAACAAAAAACAAACAAACTGAAGTGTTTAAATTCCGTTTTGGCCAGAAATTGCAACAAGCGAAACTCTATGGGGGCAAAAGTGAAAAATAAAATAAAACTTATGTACGTATGTATTCATTCCTTGCTTGGAGAAGAATCAAACTAAACATGCAAATAACTTGTAATCGTTTTCAGCATTCACTACCCAAAGCTTCGATCCGCCATTGTCACACACACACACACACACACTCACAACAGGTCAGTCAGACTCTATTCCTCAACACTTGTCCATCTTTAATGTGCCTAACTAATTAATTTAATCGTATCTAATTAATCATCTCTTCAGTATGTTTTGCCCTAATTCTCGCCCTTTAAACATATTATTATTATTATTATTCTAGTTTGGTTCAGTAGCTTAATTTACTTTTGATCCTCTGTTAGCATTGATATTTAATACCTAGGTTTTCCCCTTATTACTTTTATTTAGTTATCTGTTCATCATCACAATTTTAATTTGAAGGCTGTTACCAGTTGATTGCAATCTCGTTACTTACTGTTCATTTATTCATATTCTTTTTTTATTTATTAATTTGTGTTTTGTGTATATGTAGCATTGGCAGATATGGTTTCTTCTCAGAATGAAACTAGTTTATTGATGAGCTCAGAAGGAGATTCTCAAAGGACTCAGTAAGTATATATACTCTTCTATATGTACTATATATATTATGCAAATAAGATCAATTTTATTTTTTTTAGTATAATGTTATAATTCATTGTTGTTTTGTCACAGGTATCCGTACGTTACAGGTACATCTGTGATTGGGATCAAATACAAGGATGGCATTCTCATGGCTGCTGACATGGGAGGTTAGATTCATTATATACCATCATATTCATTTATTAATTAATAGTTAAAGTCATCAACTTTAAACATGAGTATGTGATGATAGTAACTTTGTATTATATGAACATAATTTCATGTAATGTACAACCAAAAAAAGATAAGGGCATTTGTTTGTACTTAATTATCAACTCATTTGTAAATGTTGAATTTTTAATTCTTTTGATGTCTGTCTTCATTAGGGTCTTATGGATCCACTATACGTTACAAGAGTGTGGAGCGGTTGAAGCAAGTGGGAAAACATTCTCTGATTGGTGCAAGTGGAGAAATTAGTGATTTTCAAGAGATTCTTCGTTACCTTGATGAACTTATGTAAGCATTTTTTTTTTGTTTTCGGGTTCTAGAAGCTATACTTTGAAACAATATAGTTGCAATAATTATAATGATGTTTTATACAGCTTGCATGATATTAGACAGAGATTTGTGTTATATATGTAATTGATTGTTTCTAATATTAGATGTAATATATGTCCTATATATATATAGGGCCTCCTATTGTATACAGATTATTCAGTTAATACAATTAACAATTACCAATTATATGGTATCACAGCCACCGATCATTCAACCCTAACAGCCGCCTCTCGTTTTTTTTTTTTTCTGTTCTTCCAAACCTCTTAACAATGGCCATCATCTCCTTCACCACAGTGGAGAAAACCAACCACAACTCTCACAAGTTCGGGTTTACCCTAAGTCCCACCAATTATGGATATTGGAAAACTATGATCAAACCTTTTCTCATCACCAACGGCCTGTATGTTTACATTGATGGTTCTCTTCCATGTCCATCCCAAACCATCACTGCTAATTCTTCCTCGTCTGGCAAAGATCCAGAGCCACCCACACAACAACCGAACCCTGACTACCCAACATGGGTTTCCAATGATGCCCACGTTCGCATGCTCTTGCTGTAAACGATCTCTGAAGCCTCCTTTAAGCATGTACAAGGTGATACTTCTCGTGACCTATGGCTTTCTTTGGAACGTGCTTACGCACCACATACATCTTCTCGAGAGTACACACTGAAAACCCAACTCCTCAAGATGGAGATGCAACCTGATGAATCATCAGCTGTTTATATCACACGAGCCCAAGAATATAATGATGCATTAGCAAACATTGGTGAAGCTATGCAAGAAAAAGATGTCGTTTTGCTGATTATTTTAGGCCTTCGGGCAGAATACAACAACCTGAAGCCCACCCTTGTTGGCCGACACCCTCCTGTTACCTTATTGGAATTACCATGAATACATGACAAAGAAGGTTGATCCCACTCTTCCTGTTGTTACCCAAGCTTTCATGGCTACAACCAGCCGTGACTCAGCTTCGTAGAACAGCCTTCAACTCCCGCCTGAAACAGTACAATCACTTCAACAACTGATGACACAGTTAGGTTTCAATGTGCAACCTTCACAACAGCAAAATCAGGCCTATAACAGTGCTCGTGGACAGTCCAACCGTGACCGTGGTTCATATAACAACAACCGACGTGGATGAGGCAACTATAACAACAACCGGAACACGGGAGGAAACTATAACAACAACCGGAACACGGGCTCCTCATCAGGTAACAATTCCAGATTTGCTTGGGCGTCTAATCAGAATACCGTCTATGGTTCTTGCAACAGGTGTGGCATTGCGCACGTTCCATCTATGTGCCCAAATCGTGATCCAGCAACAATTCGTCCACCACGAAACGCTCCACAAGCGAACTTTGCTGATCATCGCTCACAAGCATCATCATCATGGCTGCCTGACACTGGTGCAAACAGTCATGCAGCACCTGATCTCACTGGCTTTGACAACTTTGAGCCTTACTTTGGTAAGGATTCCCTTCTTGTTGGTAATGGCAACAGTTTACCTATTCTTCATATTGCCTCCACCGCCTTTAATTCACCAAATAAAACCCTTTCTATTAATAACATCCTACACGTTCCACAAATTAAACGAAATCTTCTTTCATTACAACGATTTTGTCAAGATAATAATGTCTTTTTTGAGTTTCACTCTACATTTTTTTTGTGAAGGATGCGGTTACGAGAACTATCCTCCTCATGGGTCCAGGTAAAGATGGTCTCTACTCCTTTCATCTACCAAAGATTCATCCTGTCTCAAATGTTGCTTTTTCTACTGTTCGAGCTTCTCCTACAACTTGGCACCAAAGACTTGGACATCCTCACTTGCAACTTTTACAATCCATGATTTCAAAGAATTGTCTTCCTGTTAGCAATAATTCTGCATTTCCTTTTTGTAACTCATGTCCCATGGGAAAGTCTTCAAAACTGCATTTATCTTCTTCAAATTATAAAAGTACCCATGTGTTGGATTTGGTTTTTTGTGATGTTTGGGGACCTGCTCCTGTTACTTCCTTTTATGGTCATCGCTATTTTTTACTTTGTGTTGATCATTACACTAGATATATGTGGATATTTCCCATTAAACAAAAATCTGATGTATTTAGCACCTTTAAACAATTTCACACAATGGCTGAAAGACAATTCAAAACACAACTTAAATCAGTTCAAACAGATTGGGGTGGGGAATTTCGAAACTTGTCTTCTTTCTTTACAACACTTGGAATTCTACATCGTCTCTCATGTCCTCATACAAGCGAACAAAATGGCTTTGTTGAGAGACGACACCGCCATGTGGTCGAAACCGGCCTCACACTCTTAGCACAATCGGGTGTTCCAATGCGTTTTTGGAACTTTGCTTTTGAAACCGCCACATACCTGATAAACCGCATGCCTTCTCGTACCTCGTCCCATATCTCTCCATTTGAGCATCTTCTCAATCGTAAACCCGATCTTTCATTTTTACGTGTTTTTGGGTGCCAATGTTTTCCTCATCTTCGTCCATACACTCCACACAAAATGGATTTCCGTTCATTACCATGTATCTTCCTTGGGTATAGTCCTTCACATCACGGATATCAATGTCTTGATCCTACCACAAATCGTATTTACATCGCTCGACATGTACGATTTAATGAAACACATTTTCCTTTCCTTCGAGCATCTTCTCCTGCACCTACCCCACCTTCTTCAGATCCTTGCTTTTCATCCTATCCTTTTCCTACAACACATGAACAACCATCATCTTCTACAAACCACCAACATCATCACTCATCAACTCCCACCCAAACTGAACCAACTACCAACTCAGCTCAACCATCATCACCCTCAGCCCGAACCAATGTTGTCCAAACACCCACTACCTCGCCCCAACCAGACAACTCCCCACCAACAGCCCCACCTGTTGCCACCTATCAGCGCAGCTCTACTATGGCTACTCAACCCACAGTTCCAGCCTACCAGACTTACCAAAATTCTGCTCAAACAGCCCCCATCTACTACCACATCCTTTCCATCATCAACTCAACCTTCTGTCCAAACAGAATCCACTTCAATCCCCACCACAACCAACACCCAACAACGTACACGCCCTCCAAATCTAAGACAAAATCCTAAGCAACGGACTTCCTACAATGCTTCTGCTTTTCACACTTCCACTCACTCTTCCTCAACTGAACCATCCACCTTTGCCATTGCTAACAAAAGTCCTCAATGGCGTGCTGCCATGACAGAGGAATTCAAAGCCTTACTGAGAAACGGTACATGGACTTTAGTACAACCAGTTCCTAATGCTAATGTTGTTGATTGTAAGTGGGTATACAGGCTGAAACATGATGAAAATGGGAATATAAAACGTTACAAAGCCCGTTTAGTGGCGAAAGGTTTTAACCAACAGCCGGGAATTGATTATCATGAGACATTTAGTCCGGTGGTAAAATCCACCACGGTTCGTGTGGTTCTGTCGCTTGCCGTTACAAGGAAATGGTATCTTCGCCAATTAGATGTTCAAAACGCTTTTCTTCACGGTGATCTCAAGGAAACCGTGTACTTACGACAACCACAAGGCTTTATCGATCCTCAAAAGCCAAATCATGTGTGTCTACTTCATAAGTCCTTGTCCGGCCTCAAACAAGCTCCTAGGCCCTGGTTCAATCGTCTTTCGGGAGTCTTGTTACAACTTGGGTTTCACGGGTCTAGAACAGATCCTTCACTGTTTATTTATTCCCATAATGGTCACTTATTATATATGCTTGTTTATGTGGATGACATAATTCTCACCGGCAACAATTTCCGACTCATTGACCACATCATTCAACGGTTGAGCACTACTTTTGCGATCCAAGACATGGGTCGGTTGTCATACTTTTTGGGCATTGAGGTAATCTTCAAAGGCAATGACTTGCTTCTATCACAGAAAAAATATATTGCTGACATCATTCAAAAAGTAGTCTCTCTCAGTCAAAACCTGTTGACTCGCCTATGGTCCCTAACTCTAATTTAGCTCTCGGAGTTAGCCCTCAGTTTGACAATCCAGTGAAATTTAGACAAACAGTTGGGGCTTTACAGTACCTAACTCTTAACAGACCTGACATAACCTTTGCGGTCAACAAAGTTTGTCAATTTATGCACTCCCCTACAGAAAATCATTGGTCTGCGGTCAAAAGAATTCTTCGGTATCTTCAAGGAACATCTAATCTTGGTTTGTTGATTCAACAAAAGTCAGCTCCTGTTGTTCATGCTTACACTGATGCTCACAAACGGTCTCTCACAGCCTTTTCCGATGCAGATTGGGCTGGCTCTCTCGATGACCGTCGATCCACGGGGGGATATGCCATCTACCTTGGGTCCAATCTTATTTCATGGCGTGCTCGTAAACAACAAACTGTCTTTCGGTCATCTACAGAATCCGAATACAAAGCCCTAGCAGACACTGTTGCTGAGTTAACATGGCTTGAAGCACTTCTAAAGGAGCTTCACATTTCTATGACATTGCCACCTATCTTGTGGTGTGATAATCTCGGCGCCACTTATCTATCAGCCAATCCCGTTTTTCATGCGCGCACAAAACACGTGGAGATTGACTTTCATTTTGTTAGAGAAAGGGTCGCTCAAAAAAAGCTCTCAATACAGTTTATCAAGACAGATGATCAAATCGCAGACGTGTTTACAAAACCCCTATCCTTACAACGATCTCTACTTCTCAGATCCAAGCTAAAAGTTGCTCCCCGTCATTTGCTTGAGGGGGAATATTAGACAGAGATTTGTGTTATATATGTAATTGATTGTTTCTAATATTAGATGTAATATATGTCCTATATATAGGGCCTCCTATTGTATACAGATTATTCAGTTAATACAATTAACAATTACCAATTATACATGACAATATGTGGGATGACGGGAACTCACTTGGTCGAAAAGAGGTGCACAATTATCTAAATCGTGTGTTGTACAACCGTCGCAACAAGTTTGAACCGTTATGGAATTCCCTTGTACTTGGTGGAGTAAAAAACGGGCAGAAGTTTTAGGATCTGTAAGTTCTTGGAACATGTTTTATTTCTTGTTTCGCAACACTGAGCTTTGCTTAAATTTCTTATTATTTGGTTATTATGTGCAGGTAAGCATGATTGGTGTACACTTTGAGGACAATCATGCTGCTACCAGTTTCGGTAACCACCTGGCACGCCCAATTCTTCGTGAAGAATGGAGGGAAGATTTGACTTTTGAGGAAGGCGTCAAATTACTGGAGAAATGCATGCGTAAACTTTTGTATCGTGATCGGTCTGCTGTCAATAAGCTTCAGGTATGAATTCATGTATAGCCCATTTGGGTAGTATGTTATCTCAAAACGTTTTGACCCGTTTGGATTTTTTTATGTTAAACGGGTCAGATCAAAACGTTCGATAAAAGAGTAATGTGTCACGAACTCATGGGATCGATACCACATCCTAACTCGTTTTTATCCAGAAGTTGGATTATTATCATAAATGCTGCTTGTTAATCATACGTAGAACATTTATATTTCTAAAACCGGCCCGCTTCAGCTAGTACTGAAATGGCCCGTTTAAAAGTTAAGTTATTATTGCGATAATGCTGTTTTAATCATAGGTAGTGATAGAAATGTTTTTGATTTGTTAAAATTTGAAATTACAGATAGCAAAGATCACAGAGGAAGGGTAACTATTTCTCAGCCATACTCTTTGAAGACTTTTTGGAACTTTGCTGCTTTTCAGAACCCGAGAGTGTAATTCTTGTAGAATAAGATTAATTAACTCTTTAATATAGTTTGTTGAAACATTATTAACACAATGCTATAAAGAATTAGTTGATAGTTCTTGATAAATTAAGGACCAAAAGTGTAATATAATCATAAATTATTTTTAAATTGAAAGGTCAGTTTAATGGTAAATAGATGAATTTATTCCATCTAAATATAGTTGTGATCTCAATCTTACATAGTTACATTACATTGCACAAATACATTTTTACCATTGTTTAAAACATATGGAAACATTCAAGTGATAATAGATTGCTATTTCAAATTTGAACTTGTGGAGGAGAATGAGCTTGCCCCAACTCCACATCTTTGTTCGGCTTGAACTGCGGCTCAAGTTGCCCCAAATAACCTCCTAGTTGAGTTGACAATCCAACCTTATCAATCGGTTCACAATGATGCGACTTGCAAACAAGGTAAAGCATCGTTTGAGCCACAAACCCGATCAAAAACAAATTCATGAGTAGAAAAAGACATACTAGTCCAACGATTATGGTTAAAATTGTGTAGTTCCACACGAACACGTAAAATAAGATCAAAATACCCGCAAAAACGCAATATAACACGAAGAATACGAACCACGATAACAACTTCTTCCCTTTAATAAGAGCATTTCCTTTCATCATGGCCTGTAATCCATACGAGCTTTCCACGACAGTAACCACACTAGCCAACTGCCAAATCGCTGTTATATAAACAAAACCAATGCAATATAGCGAAAACACCACCCAAAACAAGACAAAACCAAACGTGGTGTCGTATATGGTGGTTGCCCAAATGGCAACCGCCACTCCAGCCACCGCATTGTAGATAAAGAAACCAAAGTAAGTCCACAAGAAAGTCATAGCAAGTCTTTTCCAAACTTTAGGCACGATTTTCAAGACTTTCTTGAATGTCACATCATCGCCCGTGTACACACTGGCTATGGTGTAAACGATGGCAGCAGTGGAAAGTAGAGAAAAAAGAAAGAGGAAGGTCAAATACACAAATTTAAAGACCCAATAACCAATCCATGCTGATGATGCACGACGATGATAATAGGAATGGTATTCGTTACTTTCATAGTGCTCAATACGCCAATCAAGTATATCAGCGATGATGATGTGAGCCAAAAAGATGAAGGAGAGTGGTAAGATGAAAGTTAGGGTGATTTGAGCAAATATTTTCTTCAATGAGAAGATGGTTTTGATAGATTCTTTGTAGAGGCCAAAAAAGCCTACATTTTGCATCTCTCCTTGATCTTTATCCATGGATTAACCAAGCCTTTAAAGAGTTGGGAATAAAGTGGTGAGAAGTGGAGATCAAATGGTAGTATTTGGGGCCAAATTTATAACCAAAATCATTCCTTGTAGGGACTCTTAATTTGTAATTCATAAAATATTATTATATCCATCATGAGACAAAAGTTAGATGGCCATAGTTTTCTACGACAAAATTACATGTTGTGTTGATGTAATCCATAATTTGTGATGTTTAATATAACCCAATGTAACTATCTAAACAACTTGGTTGTTTTACACATATGTACGTACACACTTGAAAGCATTTATATAATTATATTAATAAAGTATACGCCTCTCTTTTATGTCGTCATGAATTACAATGTTGGTCATGAATTACAATCCTTCAAGGTTTTAAATGTTGGTTCTAGTGAAATCGGTTGTATGATAATCAAAACTGCAAAATATCCAGTACATGCATTTATGTGTACATTATTATTTCTGTAAGTTTAATAATGAATAACTTATTAGGGAGGTGAGGGTGGGCTCGGGTAATTGCCAGCGGGTATCCCGGGTATATCGGGAACACCGTCGCCACACCCCTTTGTTTGAAATCGGGTACATGCTCCGGGTTATAATACGCGATGAATTTGAAGGAAATGTAGTCGTTGAACGGCTTTTTCACTGTTGTACATTTATTTGTTGTACAGTTATTTATATCTTTCCATTATAGATACATTCACTCTTAAAGTTTTTCTACACACCATTCTATAACCATTTTCGCTCTCTATATTTCTCTATTAAGTTTGTTTTACAATATGAATATAAACTTAAACTTTTACATAAGAGGTCCTCCGATAAAGCCAACTTTTAACGATAACGTGGTAGATGAGTTGCAAGATGTAAGTACTCATTTCCAACTTTGAACGAATTTTATAGATCATCTTACAAGAGATAGTGGACTTGGGTTATCCAACAGTGTCTACTATCGCGGATGTATGGAGTCGCTTTTTACCTTTGGATTACCCCGGGTTACCAGACTTTTTCGTTGACAATTCATAATGAACACAATTTTATTAATTTTCTTTTTTAGGCAACAGCCGCATATTATACCATCAATGATAAGTGATATAACAAGAAAAGCCAAAAACTATTCTTTCAGTTATTTGTTTTTGGTTGATATCTATGTATTTTTGTCTATTCCATATATTTTTTTATTAATGTACAAACAAAATAACGATATTTAGAATCTTTATATAACAACGTACGCCAAGTACTTTTCACGGTTCATTATATTTATGTCATTTATCATCGTAAGTAACGTGCAAGACACGGCATTATGCTAGACTGCTAGTATTCACAAAATGTTTTTGTCATGTTTTATTTGGATACGTAATCAATTTTAAGAGAGAACTTTAAAAAAACAGGGGTGAGTTATAATAAAAAGAAATAGTTTTTTTAGGAAGAGTAAAAATCAATCTAGACCATTGGATTTGTGATCTAATGGTTGAGATTGGTAGTTTTTAAACTACCAAATAGTTTCCTATGATTAAGGATTTATGCTATATAGTTTCTTAACTCTAAATTTTGTGTTATTCCTACTCTTCCTACAAAACTATGTATTTTTATTTTAACCCTTTTCAAAACAACAAAATGCATTTCTTGACAAATATAATTACGAGTGTATATATAAAACGGAATTTAAATAATGCATTTCTTGACAAATATAATTACGAGTGCATATATAAATTAGAATTTATATATTATTATTTACGTTTGATTTATTGATTGTCTTTTTTTTCATTAATTTGCGTCATGTTATATATTGAAATTTAAATATTGACTCCGTCAATGTAATACACGAGTTATAAAGATAGTATATAAATAATGTTAGGTGTATTTGAAATAACTTAATATGTTTATAGTCATTTTATTTTTTTAAGGGAAAAACGTTATAGCTTTCATTAATTTTATGAAAGATGGAACTGGGACGAGTTATTTTGAAAAATTTTGAAAAATGAGTCATTTTTAAATTTTTAAAATCTATCTACTCACTTGGGTCATTTTAAGAAATTTTCCCCTGATTTTTAAGATTACTATTGTATTCACGGTTCATCAATGCCTAAGAGGCCCATCATGACATATCTATCTATTCTAATAAAAGACTACTCACTTTTATTCAACAAATTTTCATATATGGTCCTTATCTTTTAAGTCATTTCAATATATGAATTCAAGTTTATGTTTATTAAATGTAAATACTAACTGATTCATTCACTAAAATTAATATTGAAATAAGAAAATATCAAAATTGAAGTTGTAGACCTGTTAGAATAAAATTTGAAAATCATAAGTAATTGCAAATTAAAAAAAAAATAAAGGTGCATTATTGTCGAAGAATTTGGATTTTTATGGTAAACTCCAAATTGTTTTTAAGTAGGGATTCAAACAGCAGTGCATAATTTTTTTTATATAAGATTGGTTTCAAATTTGAATTTAAAATTCCCTCATATGCAGTTGAACTCATGAAATGTGTATTTTCTTAATTTTCTTCAAACATTTTGTATAAATATTACAAACATGGAGAATACCTATTATACATATATATATATATATGTAAAGGGGATGAATCATGCGAGAAGTGATATTATAGCGAGAAGTGCGAGAAATCAATCTCAACCATTGATTATGTATAATCAATGGTAAGTGATGATAATGGAAAAGTTGTAATAAAATGCACAACATTTTTATGATTAAAGGATAGTTTCGTCTCATATAAACATCTAGATGTTTGAAAACATTAATTCCATTAATTACTCATAAATTACTATCCACGTTAATTCTTTTAGTGGTTACAAATTTTTATGGAAAAAATTGATTTCTACCTAAAACATTTTTCTAAGAATAATTTTAATGAAATGTTTTCGTGATCAATTTTTTACATTCATAAACTCATTTGATTTATTTGAATTATTTCTTACCAACGCATGAAAAAAATTAGAGTTAAGTGTAGTTTGCAAAGTTCTACACTGCACAAGAGGTCTTACACTGTTCCCTTTAAGATTAACACGCACAACAAAATATATCCTACATTGTTCCTTTTTAGTGTAGTTGTATAGTGTTACGTTTGGCCTGTACTACACACAATTTTCATAGTGGAAAATATGTAGGTAATATGTATACTAAGACCTTGTAAGTTCATATGTAAAATATGTAGGTAAGTTTTAACTGGTGTAGGGATCTGTAGTTCATGTCTGATTATGTGTATGTACGTAATTTGTAATCAGTGTAGGGCTCTATGTGTTCTGTGTAGGGCTTTGTAAGTTCATGTGTAATTACGTGTTTGATTATGCGCAGGGCTATGTAAGTTCATGTGTAAGTTTGCGTAATTTGATGTCTGATTATGTGTATATAATTTGAAATCTGTGTAGGGATCTGTATGTTCATGTGTAAGTTCATTTCCGATTAAATCGATTGATCATTATAATTTGTGTAGGTTTCTGTATAATCTGTGTAGGGCTCTTGATTTTGTTTATGTCATGATAAAGGATTTCGTAGTGTTTAAGTATTATTGAACTGGGTTTAAATCTGATGTTGAAATATTTATCTCGTAATCCTTTTATTACTATTTAAAATAATGAGCCTACATCATATTTGCAGAGGCTTGGGTTCGTTGTTAATTGAATCAAAATAATTTGCTAAAGAAATGAAATTGAGAATTGTAGTGAAAATTTAATAAAATTTGCATAAAGTTAAGTGAATTATAATATGAACCATGAAAATGGGTTAGAATGGAATCACAAACTTATTAATTAATTATAAATACTAATGTGTAACTTATCATTAATTAGTTAAACATAGTTACCAAAAAAAGAAAAATGCACATTTTACTTATGTAACCTTTTAATTAAATAATTAGAATTTAAAAGAAAATTACGTGATTGGTTAAAACTTCTTCTCGCACTTCTCGCGTTAATATATATATATATATATATATATATATATATATATATATATATAGCTTGGTGTTTAACATTAAATCATTGAAGTTGAATAGTATAATTATAATCTATAAGTATAACGATTAACTCTATGAACTATCATCTATTTATATGACTTTTTTTGTAGTATAAAGAGTTTTAGCAATAAGAATATCAATATTTAGTTTTCAATATTTTCTTTCTCAGACCAAAATGCTTCAGAAACATATGTTTTATGACTTGATTTATATTTCTATACATTCAAATATATTTAATTTAATATGCCTTATAAGATAAATTACTTAATAAAAGCATTTGATATTTTAAACCAAAATTTTTGTTTCAATCCCATTCCATTATTTTCGTTTTTCAAAAATCATTTAGGATATTGAAACCTAGAATATCATTTTCGTTAGTTATTTACATAATTCCTATATTATGTTAAGTTATTAATTTTATTTTTATACAAATACAATGAATTGAGGTTATGTTAGTGTTACATGTTGGTTAGTACATAATTAAAGTGTTTATTATGGTTTATATTCAAAATAATAAAAAATAAACAATCAATTCATTATATGTGGAATGAGAACAATCAATTTGGACTAAATCCTGATGACGCCAGCGACTAAGGCTTAGCTTTTAATACCTACAAATATATATATGATGTTTTTTTTGTTGACCCGAAACCTAGAATTTGACCCAAGAACCAACCGAATTACTTCTGTTCAGGTTCTGATTAGTATTTTCTTGGGTTCGATTTTCTCGGGTCGGGTTAGTTTGGGTTCGGATACGGGTTTTCTTGGGTTGGGTTTCAGGTTACGGGTAAAAGTGACAGTCATACTTCCAACTATTATATATAAGAATCACTACTTTCACTTTATGCAACTTTAAATCTTTTAAAATTTTTCTAACTCAGAATAATCAATATTATTTGAACATGGTTATAAGGTTAGTATGTATTTGTCATTTTTTTGGCAATTACATTCATATTGAATGAAACAAATCATTTTATAGTTTAATTTTCGGTTTTTATGTTGCTTGATTATATAATTTTTAATTGTAAAATATAAAATCAATTAAAAATTTGTCATACACAGAATATTAATGACAGCAAATTTATCATGATCAATCAATTTCAAATTCTAAAGATTATAAAGATTCTAAGGATGATTATAACATCAAAGTGTATGTATATGATTTTTGGGATAATCATGTTTTTTTTTGGATAAACATGAGCAGATGTTCTCAGATGGCATCATATTAATTTATTAAAATCTATAATATTTTATATGTATGAATATTTTTTTTAATAATTTCATGGATATACTATCATTTATCTAGAGTTGGTATGTATTTGGAGAACCTTTTTTGTCACACAGATAGCTATACGTGACCAGACCTATATGTTACCTTATTAAGAGTTACAAACAGACATGGACTACATATTTGTTTTTTAATAAACAATGTATACCTCCTACTAATATAATCACAAATGTAGTGTAAAAGTAAGTTTTTACTTATTTATAACATATTTGTGTAATTTTAGTTATCTAATTTATGTAATTTTAATGTTAATTGTAATTGTATTAACAATATATGATTAATTTGTTGAATGTATTTCACTTAATGGTTAAAATTTATATTTTTCATCAATTACCCGTGTAATACACGGGCCTCAAACTAGTTATTATGTAAGGCCCCGTTACCGGTGCCTCACGTTTGGACGTTGGATTTACTCATTCACATAGTTCTAGTCATCAGAGTTAATAAAATCGTGCGCGAAATATAAAAACTTTCATAAACAATATATTAATCCATAACTTGTCTTAGAATAATCACCTTGTCTTTCAAAATAACATGATATTAAACATAAACGTCTTCCGATGCCAGCCTCTTATTCAACGCCACGTGTTCCCCTCAAGCGAGCTGTCTCATTCTACTCACCTGCGTGCATATTAAAAGTCAGCTACACTGAGTGAGTTATAGTTAATAACATAACATACTTTACATACATACATACATACGTACGTACTTTCATTCATACTTTCATAATTCAATTTCTACTTTACTCTATTATATTCTGCCTCGGATATTATTAGGGTCCGGTCCCTTTTTCTGCCTTGGATATTATTAGGGTCCAGTCCCTTTTCTACCTCGGAAGTTATCAAGGTCCGGTCCCATTTCTGCCTCGAGATTATTAAAGGGCTCGGTCCCTTTTCTGCCTTGGATATTATTAGGGTCCAGTCCCTTTTCTACCTTTCTATCTCTTACATTCATTCATAACATACATACATATCATTCATAGCTTATACCTAACATTATATCTTGACAACACGTGCAATATCCGAAGATTGTTCACGTACCGACAAGCCATCATTCTTACATTTCACATAATCACATAATGCATACACTTATCACTTAGGATAAATGTATTAACAATCACATCGAGTATGCACACAGCCCCGAAAACATAACACATAAATGGGGCTAGAAACTCACCTGAATGCGGTTACGTTCACCGTTAATAGTTATTCCCTTCTTGAGCTGTGCACAGCTAACTGTATAATATTTACATGTATCAATTAACTATTGCTACTCATAACGTATTTCTATCTTTACATAACCCACAACGAACGGGGGTCCGGGGGCAGCGCCCCTGGCAGCGGGGTTCTAGGGGCGGCAGCCCCTAGCGGGGTCCAAGGGGCAGAGCCCCTGGCTGGGGTTAAGCTGCCAGGTCAGCTTGGAAAAATTTTATTTTCATTAACTGTTTTAACACATTTTCCATTAACATTTTAAGTTATTTTCTAAGTTGGGCTTGTCTATTTAAGCTCCAAGATACCGGGCTAATTTGTCTAAAGTGGATATGGGCTTAGCTGATTCAGGCCCAACTGTCCATTATGGTATCTGGGCCCAACTGGACTCAGGCCCAAATCCAAACAAATCAGAGTGACCGAGAACGCTTGGCCGAGAACCTGTTCTGGCCTAGAACCTGTTCTGGCCGAGAATTATGTCTGACCGAGAACTCATGTTAATCGAAATATCATGTTTGGCCGAGAACCCTCAAACTTGGCCGAGAACACCCAGTTCAGCTCATCATTCCATTTTTATGTTTCTACCTTGCTCAGTTACTGTTCTAAGGCTCAAATCATGACCTTTAAACCCCTTTTTATCGTCATTCATAACTGTTTTACACCCATTACCATCACGGCTTCAAGATCCAACCGTTTTAGACATGAAGCTTAAACATTTATAGGGTTAAAACGTTCTAGGCTAGATTTAGGGTTTCCTTTATGAACCATTTATATCTATGAGTCCATTTCATCCATTTTTATCATCAAGTTTGTATTTTTTTTGGAACATCTAGACCCGTTCTACTCTAGGGTCAAGTTTCATGGCAAAACGTTCATAAAAATGTAACCTTTAAGCTTAAAACGTACCTTTAGAAGTTAGTAGGGTCACGGCTAGCTTGATACACGACCTTGGACTCGTTAGCTCACTTGTATGATCGAAGATTTATGATTACTATGATCGGTTTATGGTTTGGATAATGGGTGGTAGCTAAGGAAGGTATTTTATGGCTTAAATGTGTGTTTTAAGGTGTAGAGAGAATAAGATGGATAAGTTGGATGGAAATGGAAAGATTTAGGGTTTAAGAGGTATTTATACTCCCTTAAGCCCATGGACCTAAGGCTTATCTTTCCTTTTTAGTCCATGATTAATTCTCTCTAATTAGCCTATTTCTATTTCCCTATTTTATTATTATTTTATTTACCATCTTAAGTAAACTTGTCCACCATAAGAGATAATATATAAAATATTATTTATTGAAATTTTGGGATGTTACATATTAGTATATATGCAGTTTAATTCCAATCAACCTTTAAAAAATATTTGACATTATGTAATTTTTTGAAACAGGCCTATGAATTTTAAACTGATCTATGGATTTAAAACGTCAACTCTCAATAAAAATTTATACCAAATAATCATATGTCACTAAAGCTCAATAACCATCTAACACCCATATAATAACCATGTTAAAAACTAACCTAATAGAAAAATTGAAAGAGATCCGATTAACAATCTCCACCGTTAACTTTTCGAGCGAAAAAAGTTGGCGATTAAATAAGCTAATGTTGCTTCAATTCAGACTAGCAACACCTATTTGCCACCCCTAATTATTCGACTTGCAACACCCGTTGCTGCCTCATTTCCGACCGATGATGTCTTCCACCACACCAATTCTAATCTCCCCAATTCTGATCGCCACTGACTATAAGTCCATGACTCCACTATCCCGAGCTTTGAATCCGATTCTAAACAGATCGTAAATTTTCCATTAATATATTTTCAAAACTTTTTCTCTAGAATTTACTTGATTATTTGATTAATTGTTAGTATTTATTAATTTGTTTTACGAGCAACTCTAAAGTATCGCATTTCAGAGTTCTGAATATGTAGAGTATTTATAAAGCAAGTATTGTATTTTTATTATGCATTTCTAATAACGATTAACGTCCTTTTATTATGTATTTAAATTTTATTTGATTTTAACTTTTTTTTGTTATACACTTATATGACCCAATCCGAAATCGTACGATTTATATTTTTGTATATTAAGTGATACAACCGACACTCAAAACTTTTATCCCCATAAAAAGAATTTTTGGTTCATCATATATGTTTACCTCGAAATAAAATGGTTACAACTAAAGTCTGAATCTTGAGCTTGTTTATTGTTGGTCCAGGCCCAAGTGTCAAGTTCAACTACTAAAATTGAAAATGGGATGCTCACTTTGTTTTACGCATGAAAAGCTGGGATAACCTACATCAAATAAATTAAAAAATAGATATATATTTTCTCTCCTATTTTGTAAAAAATGAAACTCAGCTAAGTGCTTTTTTATAAACATATGTATAAAAATAACATATTTCATTTAGCTCCTTGATGCCTATAATAATTAGTTATTTCGGTTTTCTACTAACAGTTTTAACTTTAACCTCAGCTCTATTTATTGATCTAAGCAAGATACGAAACTTTCAAAATAATAAGTATTTGTTTGGACTTTGGAAGATTCGCTGATGATTCAAAGAGTTTTAAGACGGAAGCACACGAGTTCAAAGTATTGTTCACAACTTGACTAGGGTCGGTCTGGGCATGTTAAATGAAACTAAATCCCTCATAATAATAATAATAATATCATTTTGATCTATATGCAAAACAATTGAATTTTTTTATGAGAAAGATGATTGTTACGAAGGTTAAATATTCTTCTGATTATTTGATGTTTGAAGAATAATGACATTAGGAATTTAAGAGTGTTAATATGCTCAATGATTACAAATTTACAATCATGAATTCAAGAAAGAAATTTAGAAAATTAAGAAAGGAGGTGGTTTGACAACATTCCCCGCTCTCATGATTTTCACAATTTTCATTTTTGAGTTCTACAATAAAATTAAAAATAAGCCTATTCACAAAAACCAAAGGAGTGCTTTTAGCGGTACATCGGTTACCTTCAGACAATGGGTTTCCTTTGAAATTTGTGGCGAGATGGATCACCGATGCCAATACTTTGCAATAGCAGGTGTGGGTGGCCTTTTGCCAATTAGTGTACCAGAATGACCGGGCTTTGATGGCTGCTTAAAAAAAACTTTATTTTTACAACTAAATAACTAATTGAGAATTATGAGTGTATAATCTCTGAATGCCTCGAACATTAATTGTTTTCAAAGGGTATTCTATTACTAAACTTTCAAAAGTTCAATACAACATAATTGTTTTTAAACGAATTGTTTTGACTATAATATTTTTATACTTAGTGACGAAAGTTCTTCTGTTCGTCGCTAGTTGGAAGAAACTCAGAAATGATATAATTTATTAAGTGTCATGGAGGTATTTGGTTTGGCTAAGAATCTAATTCAAATTAATTGTCACTATTGGATTAGGAGGTTTGGTTTGTGTGGAGAACCTCGATCAATACGTCAACGTTTTGATTTAACAAATCTAGAAAACGATTGATAACCAAACCACCTAGAAAAACAAAATAATCATATAATATTTATAACGTTTTATTCAGTAAATAAACATTTTTTTATATCTTTGCTACTTACAAAAGGAGAAAACTTGCTTAAAATTGAATTCAAACATGATATTGCTCTAACTGAACATCTTTCCCATTAAGAGGCTCGTATTCGCCGAGATAACTCTCGAGATGGTTTGACAAATCGCCTTTATCGATGTTTTCATGATGATATGATTTGCAAACGAGATAGAGTATCGTTTGGATCACGAGCCCGAAAAGAAAGAAAGTCAAAAGCAGGACTAGACACAAAACACCAAACCCGACACGCTTCCACGCTTCTAATGAGTTCCCGTGCACAACGAACACCTCGAATAAGAAATGGATGAGTAAGAATGATAAGGTTAACAAAAAGAAAACTGCAATTGCAACCACTCGGCTTCCCTTGATTAAATCCATGCTCTTTGTCATAGCTTTAACTCCGTATGAACTTTCTAAAACTGAGACCACACTTGCTAGTTGCCAGATCACGGTCATGTAGACGAACCCCATCAAGTATATGATCAGGATCACGTATAAAATAATGGCCCCGATAGCGTTAAAAGGTAAAATCACCAAAAAAGTAACTATTACAATCGCTGCTAAGAAGTTGTATACAAAGAAAGCCGCAAACATGCATAAGAAAGTGACCATGAGTCTTTTCCATACTTTTGGGACGACGCTCATGACTTTCTTAAAAGTCAACTCACGTCCTGTGTAGACAGATGCAATCGTGTAGACGACTGCAGCAGTCGATATGAGAGACAAGATTAACAGGATGGTGAAGTAGGTGACCTTGAAGAGCCAAAAGGTGATCCATTCAGATGATAGCGTGTTAGAGAGATTGTGGTACCTTTTTGTACCGGGGCGTGTGATTTCTTTCTCGAATTCGGTGTGTTTGATGTCTTTGAAGAGCGAATGCGAGATTTCGAGATGTGCTAAGAAGATGAAGGCTAGAGGGAGAATGAGGGTTAGGGTTATTTGGGAAAAGATTTTCCTCCATGAGACTATGATTTTGTAGCTCTCTTTGAAGATACCAAAGAGGCCAAGAAATTGCATCTCCTCTTGTTCTCTATCCATCTTTAACAAAATGAATATTGGAATTGCAAATGAAATGATCCAATTGGTTTATAAAATGCAATGAGTTTTGACTTGACTTTGCACCTATCCATTAAACCATTAATTTTATCAAATTTACCAAATGTGCCACCTCCTCTGTTTCCTCCCAAAACAATAAAATATCAAGACTGAGATTAACAATAATATTAAAATCACTTTAAAATTAGCAGATTAATAAAAAAAAGGGATGCTGATTATAAATAAACATAATCAGAAAGCAAAAGAGTAATAAAACAAGTTGTTGTTTGGTATTATTATCATTAGCAATAGTTATATTAGTTTTAAATTATTCAAAAAATAAGAAAGTAATAAATAAATGGCTTGTGGCCTTTATACAAGTCACCCTAGTTACGTTCATATGTTTGCTATTTCAAAGAGCGATTTTATTTAGGCTTGTTCAGAAACCCGATAAACGAATCGCATACGTAACCGAAAACCGAATTCGAATTCATAATTCAATTTTTTATTTGGTTATAATCAAAAACAGAATTCAGAATTCACTTTTTGGATCAATTATCCCGTTCCTAATTCGATTAGGTTCGGCTTTTGATCAACAATAAAATGTCTCTTAACCGAACAAATTTATTCAAAATAAAATTATTAAATCATTAATGAAACAGATGAACACCCCTAATTTTAATATGGTATATCCCACACAATTACATGTCAAGTTTCATATCATTAACATTATTAAATTCAGTTAAATGATGATGTTGATGAGTATTAAGTCGTATTTAAGGGTAGTTTTGTAATAAGTTTGAAGCCTGAGGGTATTTGTATTTGAAAATTGTTCCACAAAATGCCGTCTTACGCGGGGTTGATAAAGTCATTCACGGCGCATATGGAAGCTTCCCATCAAAGTCTGCATCCCAATATAGGTTGACTAGTCAACGCACCATCAACTCTCGAAACATGTTCTAATCTAAACCCATCATATTCAAACACTTGTTTTATTTTTTCTCAAATAAAAATCCCATTTGTTTGTGATATATAACTGTGGCATAATCCTATCCTGATATTACCTTTTTATTTAAATTATCAACTTTTAAATAATACATGAAACTTGTTGGACAGTAGATTAACGTTACGAGGATATTGCATCAACAAACAAGTTGAAAATGCCTCTCGAGTCTCCACTCCTGTGACATAAGGAGTGGGGATATTGGAGTTCCCTAACATTGCAATGACCCTCTTAACCCGATGTCCACTCCCTCTCTTTAAAAACAAATTAACCTTAAAAAACAGGGAAATGAATAGATCATCCTTATAAGAACATGAGATCAAACCTTACCAATACAAGTGATAGTTTTTGGTAAGAGTGTTCAAAAACCGTTGGAGACCAATCAAATCAAAGCAAGTCGGTCTGAAGACTAGAGCAAGTCCTTTAACCTTCCTTGTTATAATTACTAACCACATTTATTATTTCACTATTAATTACATACTAATGATGTTGAAAAAAAGAAACAAATCGGTAAAAACCACTAAACCGCGAAAGTGGCCTTCTGGCCAACTCAACCAATCTGACCACTGACCATTTGATTTGTCGTTCTTTGAAAACATAGGCGGTTGTTTAGACATTTTTTTTTGTCAAAACAGACAAAGCCGAACCGTTGACATCACCAGCCGCTATTGAAAAATATTAAAAAAAATAAAACACAATAAAATATATAAAATACAATAAAATATAGGTACATAAAGCACTATCACCTGCCTGTTTCCTGTAAGGTTTGGTAGGTGTCACCTGCTAACTGTTAAGGCTTAGCCACATCAATCCTCATCAAAACCATGACACTCTCCTAGATATAGCACAAGCACTCGAATGCCAAGGTCCTGTCCACACTAGGCTTGAAACCTGTGATGGGCCTGTTTCATAACCACTCACAAAAGGCCCAATTTGTTAATCGCTTAAAGCCTTCTTTGGTCAAGACCTAATCAAGACTCAGTTTGTTAAGCAGTCCCTTATCTGTCCATTTACCTTAAAGCCTTCTTTGGTCAAGGCCTAATCAAGGCCCAATTTGTTAAATTGTCCGAGAGGGGTGTGAATTTCTGATACCACACAAAACCTAACAAAGAAGTTACGTTTGGGTTGAACATATTTAACTTAAACAGTTCAATATCAAATCAACCCGATAGGTTTGATGGTTAATCCATTTATTTGCATAAATATTTAAGGGGTCCTTTTACTTAGAAATTAAAAGAAATGAAGTCGGGCTCTCTAGTTTAAGTGTGATTATACATGGACATTTTTGTTTGACTGTACATTTATAACTTTGAAATGAAGTCTATATATAATACGAGAGGCCATTTATATGCTAAATAACCATTTTAAAATAAAGCTACATTCGTAAAAAAATTATAAAAAAGTATACCGTAAAGAATAAGGAAAGGAAACAAAATCGACTTGTAACTCTAGCATCTTTTAGTATAATACAATAAGTTATATGTTAGTTACATGTATACTAAGGCCTATTTTTATTATTCTTATAAGATAACTATATATGAAATTCATATAAAAAGTTAAGAATTAATATAGTCAAAACAAGTAACTTTTACATGTTAGTTACTTCTCTTTTATTTTCCGAAAGACAAATTTCTTATACTTCTTAGTTTTTTGGACTTGACCTCATAATCTTTAACCGTTTAACAAATTTTGTCACTATCGTCACTACACCACCAATCCCAAAACTTAGTTGCTTCTCTAATTAATAGAAAATCTTAAAGTAGTTACAAAAGACCCCCTAAGTCGGTTTATATAACTAATTAGCATTACTTGACACACAATGCATTATAGTTTGATTTAAATTCTATATTTCTTAATTATACAAATAACTCAATAAGATCAACATCAATCTCCAATATATGAACATCTAACATTTAGATGTTCTTAAGAAATATAACTTGTTTATCAAGATCCATAATGTAACGATTCCGACGAAACCAGGTATACCCTAACCGGTAGACGTTAGTTACGTCATATACAATGTCGGGTACACGGGTTACCATGGTAATTATACGAGAATACATGGTTCATTGTATTGATTGGCCGTGAATATGTAATTCACCGTACTGATTATGCGATCAAACGATCGATAGTTATTGAAACCCGAATGAATCGAGGGTTCAATTATAGACGGGATATATGATATTTAGAGATGTTACGAAATATTAAAGCTTCGGGGTAAGTGGATTAAAGCACAGAAAAAGGATTTCGATTTAATAGTACGTCGGTACGTTAAACGAAACCTTTAATACCAAACCGAGCAAGAGACGATCGATCAAGCCGAAAAAGATGCGTAATAACTAATAATATGACGTTTTAAGTTAATAAATGTCATGGTTTAAGTTTTTAAATCGGTTTTATATAAATTTTATTTTTTAGCCGAAAAACAACCGTTTTGGCCTCGTTTTAAGCCGAATTAAACGTTTAACCGAGAAACAAACTGAACCAGATTATCCAAAACATTATCCAGATCATGGAAATCCAAATGAGTGGACTATAATGAACTTGTGGGTCCCACCCCACTCCATCAACAAGTCCGATCGGACCATGTTGCACCCAACAACATTCATTTTTCTTTTTTACACAATCCCAACTCAACATCCTTCATTTCTCTCTAGTTCATAATCCAAAAACCGACAATTCTAGCAAGAATAACGAGGTAATGATCGTGTTATGTACGTGTTTATCTTTGTTTCTTGAGTTTTCTTTCAAGAAAATGAGGTTTCCAAGTGAAAAAGGGTGAAAACCCGAGATGGAACCGATTCTTGCATGATCAAGTGATGTATACAAGTTATACAAGGGATCTTGGTCCAAGAAAGGAGTTAAACGAATCAAAAACAAATTTTTATGGTTAAATCTTTGTTTTAGTATCATAACCGTAACCATGAAAGAAATGGCTTGATCGTGAGTGTAACTTGCTTGGTATTGTGGTATGTTGTTTGTAGGCTCTGTATTTAGTGGTAGATAAGGCGGAAAGATGAGTTTGTAGCTTGTAGTGGCGGAAAACGAAAGGTATATTCGGTTTTTGTCGGTGTATGTGTTTTTGGACAGATTGTTGGTCGTTTAGAGTTAGGTCACGAAATTTTACAGAGGTGTTAAACACATGGAAATATGAGTTCTGTGAATTTTTGGTAATTTTTGGATGAATGATGAATATTTGGTGAATTTAATGCTCGGTTTTGGCCAAAAATGGTGAAAAATAGTTAAATATCATGAAAAATTCTGGAAAGTTGTGGATAAGCTTTTCATATCATGTATAAGTCACACACAAAATTTGAGGTCCGTTGGAGAAGTCTAAGTAGGCTTTTCGGTTAAACGAGTTCTAGGGATTTCTAGCTCGGTTTTAGTGAAAATGGCATTTAAAAGAAGATTTTGGTTTTGGAAAAATTACAGGGGACTATGTGGATGGCAGGGGACATCCAGGAGAAATTTGGGATTTTTCTAAGATCGTTTGGTATTTACGACATATTTAGTGTTTAAATGGTGTTTAAAAATGGATAAGTAAATGTTAAATATAAGAATTAATTCTGGAAATATTTTTATAAAATTCCCCACTGTTAAAAAGTGATTTGTGCAAAATTTCAAGATCCGAGAGTAAACGGATAATTATTTGTGCTAATTATCAAACTTTTAAAGTAAAACGCGGTAAACCGGTAAAGTTCGCTTAAGCGAGCTGACTGGTGTACAAAAACCCTAAAAATGAACTATTTTCATATAAATGAGCTAAACAAGTAAAAATAAATCATCCGAAAATAATTCGGATGATTTGAGTAATTTTAATCTATTTTAACAGTTTCCGGTACGCCAAAGACGGAAACGGGTCCCGCGGCCAATCGGGACGTCTAAACCGAGCTATAATTTCAAATCTTTAATTAAATTATCAGTCAACCACTATTTACGGGTCGTGTGTGATTATATAAACAGAGTCCCCAGATGTACCGATTGATAAGGTTAAAGATTATATAAACAATGATTGTATAATAACGATCGTAGGGATCATATTATAGATTGGACGAGTTAATTGATAATGATTGTTGTTACCTGCTTGCATGTGCTAAGGTGAGTTTTCACGAGCCCCTTTTTTTACTGAACTGTTTTAAATATTTTCTCGGGGCGGAAAGCATGTTTTTATCAAAATGATTAAGTACGTGCTGAACGCATGGAAATGAATGTATTTATATAATGTTTAATGTACGGGAATCGTACGGTAATGTATTGAAATGGTAATTGTTTGAGTTGTTAATATTGTAAGGTCCCGCAACAGTTTCTGTGGTAACAGAGTTCCCAGAGGTTATTGGAAGTATGTTTCTGGGGTAACAGAGTTCCCAGAGGTTATTAAATGTGTTTCTGGGGTAACAGAGTTCCCAGAGGTTATTGGAAATGTGTTTCTGGGGTAACAGAGTTCCCAGAGGTTATTAAATGTGTTTCTGGGGTAACAGAGTTCCCAGAGGTTATTGGAAGTATGTTTCTGGGGTAACAGAGTTTCCAGAGGTTATTAAATGTCTTTATTGGTTGACAGTGTCTCCAGATAATATTATGTTATGATATGGATTTATCATGGTTTACTAAAATTGTGAAACTCACCAACTATTCGTAGTTGACCCGTTTTCTCACATGCTTTTCAGGTACAACTAAGATAAAGTGATTGATTACGTGCTAAGTGCTTGATGTGTGTAAGTTTTGCGTGCTGGACGTTAGGATACATTATGACAGATAGAATTATGAATCGTATTGTATGAAGTGTGTATCACCTAGACGATAATGAAAGACGAGACAATGTAATTTTGAAGTATATTAATACATTCGATTTTCTTTATAAACAATGTGGTTGATATCAGAGGTGTCTGTCGCATCCCGTTTACGTTTCCGCTGCGGTCACGGGGTGTTACACATAAGAAACCCGATTTGTGTGTCAAGGCATAATTAAATATATTAACATCTAGACATTCTTAACAAAGTAACAAACCTAGCTTATTTTCCAACATACCTTAACAAAGCCGACTTGCTTGTCAAGTCGTAATTCAAGATATGATCGAATATCTACAAATTCTTTACAAACCTACCTTATTGACAAGATCCTTATTAAACCCGGCTTGTTTATCAAGACATAATCCAAGATATAAACATCTAGATATTCTTAACAAACCTAATTTGTTTGCCAAAATACTTAATAAAACCAACTTGTTTGTCAAGACACAATCAAAAATTAAAACCAGTAAATTATACATATAGTAAGGTCTATTGTTACCATTCTTATATTAATTATAAGAAACCATATTTGTAATAGATATGAAATTTATATCAAAATATTAATAAAAAAACCATACGGTAATTATGTATTTAATTTAATTTAATTATATATTTAAATGTTATACATTAACCAAAAATAAAAAATATTTAATTAAATACAAAAATACAAAAGGAAAGGTAAATAATAAATAGCATAGGGTGAGCTCAAGATTGAATATCGTGCTGACAGCTGTCCCTGCCAGTCAAGGCGGTGGTTTTCCCTTGTATAAATACCATCAATCATCACCATCTACACTCCTCGTACCAACACAAATCATCAAGACAAGACACCGAGGAGTATTTACGTACGACAATGTCTGGTCAAGTAATTCGATGCAAAGGTAACCCGTAATCAATTCTCCGTTTTCCTATTTTATTTTATTTGATCTGATCGTCATTCATTTCCGTTGTTAATTCTCATTTCTTTTTACCCAAATAGTAATAATAATGTTATGATCACAAGATCTATGAATGAATATGGTTTTTAAAATAAAAGACATATATAGTTTTGTTACCCAAAAGGGTTTTTGTTTCGCTGTACGTATTCACATTTGTATTGTGATTGTAGCGGCCGTGGCTCGTGAAGCCGGGAAGCCGTTGGTGATCGAGGAAGTGGAGGTGGCGCCACCGCAGAAAATGGAAGTCCGGTTGAAGATTCACTTCACCTCCTTGTGTCACACTGATGTTTACTTCTGGGAAGCCAAGGTCACATTAATTAATTACCTCCATATACTTCATGTTAATTTTGTTATTAATATTGTATTATTATTGTTATTATGCCTAATCTTCTTACTGTATTTTGATCAAGATCCCTTATTGTTGTTCTTGTTTGTGGGAATTAGACACTCTCTCACTATTTTGTGTCTTTTTTAATAGAAAAAAATATATGAAGTTAATTTATTATATTTTCAACCAGCCTTAGCTAAACCGGAATTTTGAAAATAAACTTAATATCTGTTTTAGGTTATTATCTCCTGCTTAAATATTTTATTAAAAAAACTAGATTTTTATTTTATATTTTAATAGCCTAAATTTTTGTAGAATGTTTATATTCAATTTGAATTGTGGTAATAGTTTTAAATCAAGAAAGTGATTTTAACCAAAGTTTTACTTTAGTTACATGAGGAGGAGCTCTATTTTAAAGATCAAGTTGATTTTTTCAAGTTCAAATGTTCGAGTCCGTTTTTATTTTTTGCCTTCGAGTTTGTAGCAAGCCAATATTGAGTAATGCGAGCGGCTTGCTTCTTTAAAAAGTAAAGACTTTTACCCATCGAAAACATTAATTATTTCTTAACTAATTACCTTGCATGTGCGAAATACGCCTTATACTTTGCAAGATTGTCATCTTTTAACATATAATATCAATCATTAACTTAACACTATGGTTGAATGTATTGCAGGGACAAAACCCCTTGTTTCCTCGCATATTAGGCCACGAAGCCGGAGGGTATAGATTATGCTGAAACTTTTATAAACTTCTTTAATTGCATAATGCAATTAAATTTCTCTTATTAATTTTATTATTGTTCTACAGTATTGTAGAGAGTGTCGGTGAAGGTGTGACCGAACTGAAACCCGGGGACAAAGTCCTTCCGATATTCACAGGAGAATGTGGCGAGTGCCGTCCTGCAAGTCAGAAGACAGTAACATGTGTGATCTTCTAAGGATTAATACTGATAGGGGTGTTATGATTAATGATGGAAAGTCAAGGTTTTCGAAAGATGGTCAACCGATCTACCATTTTCTCGGGACCTCAACGTTTAGCGAGTACACTGTTGTTCATGCAGGCTGTGTTGCTAAAATCAACCCTGATGCTCCACTTGATAAAGTCTGTGTTCTCAGCTGTGGCATTTCCACAGGTTTGTTTTACTTTTGGCTCGTTTGAAATAAACGCAACTGAAATCGACTTATTTAACATGTTTTTGTTCTTTTGGATATGAAGGAATGGGTGCAACTTTGAATGTGGCGAAACTGAAAAAGGGTATGACTGTTGCTATATTTGGGCTAGGAGCTGTCGGGCTTTCTGTAAGTTGACTTTGACTTTTTTCGGTTTGTATGCTTGACTTTGTAAATTGCGGAAAGTGCTGACTTTGACTTCTTTTGATTCTCAGGCGGCTGAAGGAGCTCGCATTGCGGGTGCTTCTAGGATCATTGGTATTGATCTGAATGCCAGTAGGGCCAATGAAGGTGAGTCGGTCAATGTTTGACTTTTATGAGTCAAATGACTTGGTTTTTAATGTTGTACTTTTGTTTGATAACAGCCAAGAAGTTTGGTGTTACTGAATTTGTGAATCCAAAAGATCATGATAAGCCGATCCAAGAGGTTGTTTTCTAGCTCAACATGTTCTAATCATATACACACGTATGTATAATCTGTTTTTGACTGACTTTGATATTTTTATAGGTCATTATTGCTATGACTGATAGTGGTGTTGACAGAAGTGTTGAGTGCACTGGAAATGTGAAGGCTATGATCTCAGCTTTTGAATGTGTTCATGATGTAAAACATTTTCAAACCCTTGTTTACTATTTGAATACGGGACCATTTTGACCCGTTTGACTTATATCCCAAATGGGCTGAATTAGTAAAACGGGTCAAATTAGTCGAATGGGACAAATTAAGCAAACAGGCCGAATAGTCAAATGGGTCGAATTAGATAAAACTGTCCTTGTATATACTCTATGAATTGGCGATAGATCTGGCTATTTCAGCCTGCTTGACAACAGGACGAGTCAGTCAAATGAGCCGAGTTTGTCAAAACACACTTTTTGGTTATTGTTTGCAGAGCTTTCCGTTTCGACCTGCTTAACTTATTTGTGTCAAACGGGTTCAAAATGTTTTCAATGCTTTCAACCTCAACATCTGTACAAAATGACATATTTAACCCTGACCCGTTCCTACCTACCTGTCCATCTTGCCACCTTTAATAAATCGGATGTTATACGAGTACTTTGTATAACCTGGAGTTGTTTTTGTTTGTATATAGGGTTGGAGTGTGGCTGTTCTTGTTGGTGTCCCGAATAAAGACGATGAATTCAAAACACTTCCTATCAATTTTTTGAATGAGAGGACTCTGAAGGGTACCTTTTTCGGTAACTATAAGCCCCGTACCGATATTCCCGGTGTTGTCGAGAAATACATGAAAAAGGTGAACTTTTAGTTTTTCTATTTCCCCTTTTTTCATGACATTATAATATTGTTGTATAATAACTAACACATGTTTGTTTTGTGGTGCAGGAGTTGGAAGTTGAGAAGTTTATAACTCACACTATTGGTTTCTCAGAAATCAACAAAGCGTTCGACTACATGCTTAAAGGTGAAAGTGTGCGTTGCATCATCAAAATGGATGCTTAGGCGCGTGCTTCATGTTTGTGTATTAATAATATGGCTATTTAGTATATGATAAGTATGCAGAGAGGAATAAAAATAAAGCTTGTAACAATGGGACTTATAATTCCCATGGAAGCTAGGTTAATAACACTTTTGTATGGTTTAATTATATTCAATCATACAAGTTTTTGGTACATGCCAGGCTAAGTGATATGTGTGTTGTTGGTTTAGATGTGTCTGAATTTGTACTAAAAGTTAATGTGTGATACTTGGTAGCAAATACTATCAATTTTGTAAACAAAAATTGTTCAAAATATGTGGTTGGTAAATTGTATTTGTATTTATAAATAAGAGGTAATCAAATCATTTTGTTAAAAATAAACGTAATTTTTGATGATAACCAAATATATGATTTCTCATAGGACCCTAAAATTTACATATTTGACACTTCTTAAAGGAAAACTGAAAATGACCTTTTAAAATCTTTGGAGGTGCTTACAATAAAAACAAGCTACAACTCTACAACCTTAACATTGAATTCAAGGCATGTTCCTTGAAACTTCAAAGACATGTGCTAGCTACTCTATTCGATCTCTACTATAAATACCAATCTACAAAATCTCTTATTTCACATCAAACCCATCTCAAAGACTTGGATCAAACACATCAAAAGAGTTCAATAATGACCACCATATTCATTGTTTTTGTTTCGTTCGGATGTGTGTTTGGCCTTGGAGTCGTGACAATTGCTTTGTGGTGCTTGATCAAGAAATGGAAATGCAGCAAAACAACTGAAAAAAATGAAATGGTGCATGTCGACGAGCATTTGAAGGTGCATAAGGATATTGTGCAAGGTCCAGACGGCATGAAAGCGGTGGCCATTACCATTGATGATGATTTGCATGTTCATGATGAAGAAGAGTGTGTCAAGAATGAGAAGCTTGGGAAAGCTTCAACTTCTCAAGCTTGAAATGAAGTTGAATCATGAAAATTGTATTTTTATAACGATTATTATCGAATAAAATAAGATCCAAATTTTATAATGTTTAATTCAACGGTATATGTTGTACTAACCAACTTCTAAACATAAGTGTCACGTGACACACAAATATAATTCTTTTAATAATTAGAATTATATTGTATCTGATATGGTTCTAATTGTGTTATTCACATTTGTTATCACGTTAACTTACAAAATATTTTCAAAGCCTCATTAGTAAATAATATATTTTGGGCATATTCACTACTACAAAACAAAACCGGGCATTTGTGATGGTAACTAGCCGTAGCAAAAACCTCCGTCGCTAATCCATTTGTGGCGACTGAAGTCAAATTGACCTGATTTTAGCAACTAAATGACATTTTTAATATTTGCAACGGATATGTGACCATCATATTTGCAACCGCCTAGGACTGGAAAGCCATAATCTTATAGTTTTGATTTATTACTTATTAGATGTTTAGTTATTTGTGATCGACTTAACACAACCCTTCTCCAAATATGAAATTCGGTGGGTGATACCCCGTTTTGTAGCACCGTCCACTAATACCAATCATGAACATTGACATAACATAGCATAACATAACATACCATAACAAAAATTGGTCATTTTCATACTGCTATGAGGCCTTACAATGTAAGATGATCTTCTATATTAATAGCTAATATTCCTTGTAGCCCCTAAAATTATACATATCAACATATCATCAAATCAAGCCGTATTCGTAATCACTTTTTCTAGCATGTTCTTAGATTGATCATTTAATCTACAGATGATTTGGGTTGCTGCTGCTGCTGCTGTATTTGGTGGTTATAACCCACTTGTTGTGGAGGGTAGTTTGCATATCCCGGTGGTCCTGCAGTGGGTGGATTGAACCAGCCAACGCCGGTACCGTATTGAGGGCAGTTTGCATATCCTGGTGACTGATGGTACGCCGGAACCATCCCTTGTTGGTTATATGTAGTCGCCGGAGGATGAGAACTGCCAGCAGCGTCTCGAGCCGGACAAACTTTGTCTCTAAATTGGTGCGAAAATGTAAATGTACCAACGGATTTTCCTCTCAAGGATTGCACCTGTATTATGCATGCCATTAATAAGTTTAAAATATGCTATTTAGGAAAACTGAACTAATATATACTGTATTTAATAATGGTATTATATATATAGCGTCTCGATCAAATACAAATAATATAAATGTGATAAACGTGAGAATCAAGTAGTATAATTATATTATATACAAGTAGAGTAGTTTTGTAATTACTTAATAGCCAGAGTAATTACATAATACTCTATGACGTAATTACAAATTACTCTAATTGTATATATGATTATCCTACTTGATTCTCACGTTTACCACGTTAATTTCATTTATACGTTAACTTTCCCATATACATATAAACGTAATATACATAATTTATTTTAGATTTTTTCTATATTACAATAAAACCTTTTTTAAAGTTGAGACGTTCAAAATTTTAGGTATATATATCATGCTATTAGAGAGACTAAATTATATGTTAAATAAAAACGAAAAAGTAAATAAATAATTAAAGGGAAAAGTTAACTTACAAATTAAATTAACGTGCTAACTCGAAGATTCAAGTAATGTAATTATATATACAAGTATTTAATTATATCATAGTATAATTACATTAGTTATAGTTACACTATGTTGTATATGTATTTACTTTACTTGATTTTAACAATTAATACATTAATTTAATCTGTATTTAATTTAAACCCAACTATAAATGTCACATTAGCTAATGCAACTTTTCTTTAAAACTCTAAAGCATAAATTTGAAACGAAAAAAGAGAAAAGAAAAAAAACATGTTTACCGGTTTTATGTTGAAAACAGCAAAAATCATCTAAATAACTAAATAACACTTGTACGTTGTTCATTAATAATTTAATAAAATAATAAGTAGGCATATATGCAAGTGTTAAATAACACTTAAAACAAAAAGATTTAAATGTATTATGCGGCCGGCTTTAGTACGTAGTATTCAAAATATTTGTTATGAAATAACACTCCTCTCAATTTCTATAGAGTGCCATGCATGAATAAATAACTGTATATTCATGACTTCATGTTGGGTCGAAGCATGTATAATAGCTAAGAATAAAGAAGCTCACAAAACACTTCTCAACATTATGCGAATTTTACAGTTCTCAACGTATTTTGTATTTTAACGCCTACCGAATTTTTCAAATTTAAACTCGTTTCAAATTCCTACATTTACAAATTTGAATTGTTAATATTAACATGACTAATAATAACCTGGTAGTCGACGACATGTTCGGAAGCAGTGGAGTTTGTCTCAAGAAGTTCACTGACCGGAATAGACACCTCACCAATGTCTTTATCACCACACATACGTTGTTGCCAGAGAACAAAGAGGAGTGTGGTGGTATGAATAGCCGACTCCTCCACCGGAAACTTGATCCGGTGGTTCCATTTAGGGTTCCGCCCTTGCGATGAATGTGTCCTTTTTTCGACCACCGAGTTACCATTTAACAACGAAACGACGACGTACACCCTCATCCTGAACGAAAACAAGAAATTCTCTAGACCACTGGCGGAGATCACCGTGATATCCAACGGCCGGTAATTATCCATGCTTTTGTCTTGTTGTTTTTGCTTTCTTGATCTTTTTCATACAACCCGAACCATACGATCAAATGTAGGTTCTGAGGCATGAAAAAAATCAAGAAATTAGGGTGTGTGTGGGGTAAATATGGAGAAATTTAATTTTTAGATACAGCAAAAGTGGTGGTGGTAGGGTGGGTAACCGCGGTGGAGTTGGTGGCCCTACGGTGGCTAGGATTAAGGAGGACTTGTAACATGTTACCGGAAAAAGGATATGGATATATAGGAGAGATGATGTGAAGGATGGAGGAGAGAGATTAGTGGGTTGCCATTGTTTTTCTAATTTACAAGCATGCAAATTCAAGAAAATGTAATTAGAATTTATAGACTAATTAATAGAAGCTTCAAGTTTAGTATATGATGATGAAAAGGTTATATATAACTTATAGGTTCCTTAAAAAAGGTACAAATAGATCGACTTTATAATATTTTCTATCACAATTTTGTTTTAAGGTAATTTTGTTTTAAGGTGTAAATGAGTCGAGCTAGTATATATGAACCGATCTAGTGGTGGATGTTGCTTATAATCATCTACCCCTCAATTTTTCATCAACAGTGTAAATTTTTTTCTTTTTGGGTCGTTTTTGTATTTCGCTATCCTTGAAAAATTATCATGTTACCCTTATTTGTTTAAAGGTCAACCAAATTAAAAGTTCAAATTAAATAAGCCTAAACAAATTTATAGTCCAAAGCAAATAAAAACTTCTTTTTTTTTTCTTTTGTTTAAACTAGAAACATTAAACAGAAACATACTCAAATATAAACATACTCAACAAAATCATCATTTTTAAAAAGTTCAAATCAAATAAAACTTAAACAAAGTTTATAGTCCAAAGCAAGTAGAAACCATTAACCTTTTTTTTTCTTTTGTTTAAACAAGAAACTTCAAACAGAAACAGGCTTAACTGAATCATCATCTTGAGGTTGAATTTTTTAATTCAGTTTTGGATATACAAATTCAAGAACTTGAAATTAGATTTAGTGAGATCTCAACTAGTTTGTTAGAAAATATATATGGGTTAAATCTTGAGATTCATTTTCCAAGTTTGACACATCTAAGATAGTGGCATTTTCGAAAATGTATCCAGATGATTTTAGTAATGAAGTAAAAGGGTGTATTTCGGGGGATCGTACGACCTTTTATCACACTTGAAAGGAAGATGATAAATTTGCAAAATTGGGTGAATTTGTAACATTGCTCGTGTAATGGTGGAAATTAGAAAACACACTACTTTTCCTTTGGTTTATCAAATATTAAAGCTAATGTTGGTTTTACCGATTACAACTGCAACCGTTGAAATATGTTTTTTTTTTCAAAAATGAAGCTTATCAATATGGGTTTACGTAAGCGAACGTGTGTTAAGTATTTGAACAATGCTTTAATTTGTGTAGTCGAAAGAGAAATGTTCGGTAAAGTATAAGAATATGATGTAATTACTCGATTTCAAGCTTTCAAAAATCGAATTAATAGGAGAAATTTGCACCATATGTATCATGTTTATATTTTTGTTTCGTTTACATTGTACGAGATATGATAAAAAAAATTGAACGTTACCCCTGAGATTTATGTCTAGATCCGCCATTGCATAACTTAGACAATTGTACCATCTGGGACTCTATGGGTATTTTAATAAATAAAAGGATTAACTTAATGACTCTTAAAAAGGTTAATTATGGGCTAAAATGTCATGCAGCTAATTGTTTATGGAAAACCCCTTTACTATAGTTACATCATCAAAACAAACATTTAAGCTCTCATCTCAAATTCAAGAAACTATCATACCATCATGTATATCTCATCATTTTAGCAAGAAACCATCAAAGGATTAAGCCCTAACAACATCTACATTTTACGGATCTAGCTCGAGTTCGTTCAAGGAACGTTTTTCCCAAAAAGGTGTTCTTGGCATGCTTAGAAATCGATGAAATTGTAGGTAATTACTAGATTGGACCGGTAAATGTGAAAAGTATCAAACTTGATCTTAAAAGAGCCTTAAAAATTAGATTTCGGAAAATGGCTTAGACCACCTTGTAAAAGTAGTCAGTTCGCAAGTTAAACATTTCGCAATATAGAAAATTTTGCAATGTAGGTCACTTCGCAACACATGCAATACCTCTGATACAACATGAATTTGCGTCAACTCGTTTTTTAGTTATGAAAAGACCAAATTTTTTAAAGTATAGCGAAAATGGTATACAAAATAAAGAGAATGAAATACTTGATTTTACTGTGTAGTTCCTTTTTTACATAAATATTATCTTATAGAAAAGTAAACAACATTTTAGAAAAAGTGAAAATACATGAATGAAACACAATAATTGTGCCTAATTTAGATTTTCGTATTTATAATTAATTTGCCATCACGTTTTCTTGTAAGTGTAATCATTGATCGAAAATTCTTCGTGCATTGACTATTGACTTTTGTAGTGGATCATTTACCTAAAAATAGTAACATGCATGTATTATATACAACTTCTAATTTCTTTATATTTTGAAACTTAACTTTTTATTAGTCAATTTGTTATTTTAATTAATATAAATTTATTAGTTGCAATAACAGTTCAATTTAGTGATAATTTATTTACTTGTTTGCTTTTTTTTTTTCGAGATTCCATGTTCAATTTAAGTGCTTGTCAATTCTATCATTGTTGTTTTGTAGCATATAAGTCCAAAATGTGAAGATGATTACCACATGAGGTGTTCACGAATCATAGCCTTATCTTTAGGGATTATCTTTATGCAAGTGAAACCTTGGATTCTTATATAACCATCCACTAATAAACATACAACACAAAATCATCCAAAAACAATGGCAAGTGATCATGGATCAAGAAACACGTTTTTAAATTTCTTAACTTGCATCATCTTATTACTTTCAATCATCCTCATGATGATCAATCACTCTGAAGGATCATTACCGTTGCCAAAGATGTTTGCAAATGTATGCAATGGCACTATGGCTCAGTGCCCGCCACTAGTGGAAGAAGATGGAGAGTTTCTTATGGACACCAACGGAAAACCTCCTTCGAATATTTATTATGCAGTTCTCAAGACTGATGCATTCTGTGGAAAAGATTGTGCAGGAGCGTATAACGTTAATAAGCTTAGGCCGTGTGAGAAGAAGTATTTCTGCCAACACTAGCAGTTGTTTTGAAATAATTTTGTGTTTGTTTTATGTTTAAAATAGTATATTTTAATTTCTTGGTCTAGCTATTGTTGTTCGCGCTGGTCGACTATAGTCTATGGGAATAAAAATTTGTATCTTGTTTTATCCTCCATGCTGTTTAGGGGTGGTATGTGATGAGTGGGTTAAAATGTGGCATATGCTATTTTTAAATATCAAATACGATTACTTTGTTGAGTTTTATACGGGCAGGTTACTTGAGCTTATACCAACGTATCGGAGTGTAAGGCCAAAATGTGACTTACGATATCAAGAACAAACCCGTTAATTAATATATATAATCTTTTATATTATATGTTCGGTTGTTTGACTTACCACACCCATCTTACACGTTTATCAAGAACAAAATCCATTCATTTGTGTCGGATCCGGCGTCAGGGACCTACACGGAGCCATTATACATAAGATTAAAATCAAAATATCGGTGCCACAATTTGCCTCTTTAGATTGCTTTTTAGATTGCACCTGTTGATTAAATTAAATTATTCCAAAATACAAACAATTGTGGAATGTTGGTCTGGTGGTTTTGGTGCTTCACACAACACTTTCTCCATCCGATTGCTTGCACAGGTCCTGTCCCCATTTGTTACACAGTTTTTTGCAAGCATTTTGAGAACCTTTTTTTTCATGTTTTTTTTCGTTAGGTTATGCAAAAATTTATATCTCAACCTAACTGAAACCAACCGAGGAGTCAACTTCCCGACGCAACACCCGGGTTTAATTGTTCGTTTTATTTAATGTTTTTTTATGAAATTATGTAACTATTTTTTATTTCTCGTACCGAAACAAGCGTAATCGATTTTAATTTAATGTTGACGCCGTAACGAACTTAAACGATATCGACCAAATTCGTTTCGCTGTTGCGCCGCAACACGTCGGGCTTTATCTAGTTAAGATAAAGATTAAGCAGCGTATCGGAGCATATACCAACGTATGCATCTATAACTAAAAGTCATAGGGCTGTAAGTGAGCCGGACATCCGTTCGTCCGTTCGGCAAGACGTTCTTTTATGTTCGTCCGTTTAATAAACGAACCGGACATGGACAAAAAAGTTTCATTCGGTAAGCTTAACGGACGAAAACGGACAAGGGCCAAGTCCGTTCAATAGTGTTTGTGAACATCCGGTCATGTTCGTCCAATTATGTCCGGTAACGTCCGTCTGGTATTGTAAGTGTTTAGATCTATCCAGTATTGTTATTAATTGTGGAATTTCTAGTGTTATTAATCAACTTTTGTATTACTACATATGTCTGATGTCTCTTATAGTGATCCACTTATGTTAATATATTAAATGTTAAGTATATTCGGATATTATTTGGTGTAATTCCAAATTTGTATGTGAAAGTTGTTTGGATTTACGTTTGAAATTAATATGTAATACAGGGCCGTTCCCAAGAATCCTCAAAATGTCGAGGGCTCAGGGCAAATGAAAAAATGGGCCCCCAAAATTTAAAAAATTAGTAACTTGTATATAAAAATTCAATATTACAACGATAATTATAATAACAATTAACAAAGTTATTGTAACAATGGTTAAATTTGAATACTTAACCAATTAGCGAGTTTCTTTTAACATTTTTTTTATTTTAAATCAAAAGTTATTTTGGTCTTTAAATATAAAAAATAAAAAAACATAAGACAAATGGGCATATTAGTAAACTAACAATCAAGAATAAAATCAAATAAGATTGGACCCCGATTTTAATGGCTTGTGCTTCTTGTTGATTGTTGAACAACAAATAACATTAAAAAAGAAAAAACTATTAAATGCAAGGGCTTCCATTTGAGCAACAAATAAAATAAAAAAAAAAACTTATAGCAAGAATCGAACACATGACCACTTGTTTGAAGGAAAGGGGCCTTACTAGTAGCACCAATCTACATCTTTTAGCATGGATTGGTTTATTTATATATTATATAATAAATGTGTAAAAATAGTTATGAGCCCTAAAGTATGGTGGGCCTTGGGCTGCTGCCCTCTCTGCTCACCCTATGGGCCCGGCCTGATGTAATAGTTTATGTTTGTCCATTAGTGTTCGTTGTCCATTAATATTCACATGTTCGTTTGTCCATTATTGTCTGTTAGCGTCCGTTTACAATATTAACAAACGGACATGGACAAACACAATTTCTTAATGGACGGACACATACATGAATTTTCGTTCGGTAGAATGTTCGTGGACCGTCCGTTGTCCGTCAAAAGCTTAACGGACGGACACGGACAAGCTCTCGTTCGGTCCGGTCCGGTCCGTGTACACCCCTACTGAAAGACATTCAACAAGAAGCATACAGAACATAGATCAATAATAAGTCAGACCTAAATATTCGTACACATCATATCAATTGTAGAAAGATTATTTACTCTAACATTAATCCAACAATAAAATTCATAAACCGATAAAAATCCAAAAACTCAACAAATATTTATCAAAACCAAGGTAACTAGAGGGTTTAGCCAACAACCATACTAAGAAACAGAATAAAACAAAATAAATTGATTCAATAACTAAATTATTATATATAAATAATTAAGAAGTTTGGTGACGCAATCACATGATCGGTCGGCAAACTTCTTATTTGCTTTTAATTTGTTTTACATTTTCAAATTTGTGTCGGTTTGCTACCGGAAAATGCAGGGGATTTTTATCGTTGATACCGTCAAATGATTCCGGTCTCACTTATTTTATTCTTGGACCAAGTCCAACCCATTTACTCGTGAATTACATCTTAAGCCTTCAAAAACAATTAACATTTCGGATTATTGGATTAAAATAATCCCACATTTAATGAGTTGGTCAATAATAATCTCACCTCAGTTATTTCCCTATGGCATTCCAACTTTTCCATGTTTTTTGTTTTATGATCACCTGTTAAAAATAATTAACGTGGTTAACTTTTTGCTGATGTGGCTATATGAGTTGGCATTTTAAAATCCGACGTGGCTTTTTTCTTTATTATCATCTATAAAATAAAGTGTTAGATCATAGCAATACCCCATCCCTCATCTTGTTCACAACATCGTGCTCATTAACAATTTAACATTAACCACCAAGGCACCAACAGGTCACACCTCGTCACCCAGTAAAACTAGTAGCCCACCAAATTGTTTAAGATGGTTTAAGGTACTTTCAGGTGGGTTTCGGGCATTGGCGTTGATGGGGGTGGTGTTAATAACCACCGATCGATTGCAGATGGGGTGATAGAAGCGATGGCGGGTTTGAAACCAATTGATGGAAAAGACAATCAGCAGATTTGGCAGGCCGTTTGACACAGACCTGACGATCGCGGGTTTGAAACAATGGTGCTTCTTTCCGTTTGACACAGATCTGCGGCTGCGATGGCAGGCCGTTTGACACAGATCTGACGATGGTCTTATGTGTAATGATCGACGATTGCGGCAGCGACAATCGCGGGTTTGAAACAATGGTGCTTCTTTCCGATCAAGAATTGCATATATGTGGCCTTAGATGTTTAGGTGCGGTGGTGAGGTAGGAAGAGTCGAGGAGCCGACTTATGGCGCAGTGGTGCCAGGCCGTCGGAAACATGAAGTCGCCGGAGGGAGTGCCGGATAAGCAGGGGGGCGATGAACATGCTTGGGGTAGAGGGTCATAGTTGGGGTTTATCTATTACAGTGCCTTTGAAGATGTGGATTCCACGTAATTAATCAGAGAGGGGAAAGAAATAAGTAAAAGCCATGTAGGATATTTAAAATGCCAAGTCATTAGCCACATCAGCAAAAAAACTTAACCCAGTTAATTATTTTTAACGGGGGATCATAAAACAAAAAACATGAAAAAGGTGGAACTGTCAGAGGAAAATAACTGAGGTGAGATAATTATTAACCAACTCATTAAAGGTGGGATTATTTTAATCCAATAATCCAAACATTTCAGTTGATTAAAAGTGAAAATTATAATTTAATTAATTTAACCAGACAAAAATTAATAAATCCAATTTTAACGAGAATACAACTGTTTTTCTTCAAAATCTTCTCATTTTTTTTCTCTTTTCTCCTTTTATCTTTCATCTCCTAGTATTTTAGAATTAACTCAATTTAAAACAAAACATAATAATGTATACAAATAACATGACACTTGATCACATTTAATCATTTTAGTTCGTTGTTATCTGAAACTACTAAAATATAAATATGAGTTATTTAGGAGTAATATTAAATAAAAACTAGCCTAAACACAATATAAAGTGTAGGATATATTAATATAAAAACTATATCTAAATTAGCTCACATCATTTCTCAATGAGACAAATTTTAAAATCTGGTATCCTATCTTTAGTGACACACGAATAGTTGAGTTTGGGTCTTAACGATGCGCGAAGATATGATTTTATAGAAAAGACAGGACCGACTAATTTGGTCACTGTGAGATCTCTAGGGAATTCCTTAGTGAGACGTAACGAACTTAAAAACTGACTAAAAACCCTAAATTGATTATATCAGTATATTTGCACCCATTTTATTTGAATGGCTTTTACCCTTTTCCCTTTCGGACGACGTCCAAACTGTTTCATTATGTCCAACCCTTTCCGGTCAAGATTTTTTTCATGGCTAATCAATCCAACATCAAGTTTTTCTTTTCGTAATGTTTATTAGCTAAACACTTTTGTAATCACCTCCTGGTATAGGATTCATGTAATACTGCTCTGATTTGGTTTTGTTCAATAGTTGGAATTAAGTTATAGATAATATTTTGAGCACATTAAACTTAACTTGTGATTTCAATAATTAAACAATCTGATTTTTATATGTTCTTCGCAGTGGTGGATGTACTTAATAAGCATGGGTAGCATCCGCTACCACTCAACTTTTTGTCGGTAGTGCAAAGTTTTTTTTTTTTTTTCATTTTAGGTCGGTTTTCGTATTTCGCTACTCGTGAAAAAAAATGTTGTGTCACCCCTATTTGTTTAAAGTCCAACCAATTAAAAGTTCAAATTAAATAATGACCAAACAGATTTATAGCCCAAAACAAATAAAAACAACTAATCTTTTTTTCTTTTGTTTGAATGGGAAACATTAAACATAAACAAACTCAACAATAAACAAACTCAACATATTCATTATTTTTTACAAATTCAAATCAAATAAAGCCCAAATAAAGTTTAGCTTAAAGCAAATAGAAACCATAACCTTTTTTTTCTGTTGTTTGAACGAAAAACATCAAACATAAACATGCTCAACATAATCATCATTTCGATGTTGAAATTTTTAATGCGGTTTTGGATATGCATATTCAAGAACATAGAAATAGATTTAGTGAGGTCTTAACCAATTTGTTAGAAAATATGTCTGGTTTAAATATTGAGATTCGTTTTCCAAGTTTGACATATCTAGGATAGTGGCAGAGCCGGCCCGTTAGCTATAGCAACCAAAGCTAGAGCTTTGGGCCTCCAAAATTAAAAGACCCCCCAATTTAAAAAAAAAAAGTTTTTATATATTAAGTATATTTATTGTATTAAATATTTATTGTATTAAATAGATTGTTATTGTGGTTTAGTGGTTAGGATCTCATTTTCATTCCTAGTGGTGGTCTATGGTTCGATTCATTCATGAAACTGTACATTTATTTCCCTTTTTTTATAAAAATACTTGTATTTGTTTACCATTTTCTTTCGGCCCAAAAGATTAATCAAAATCCAGTTTTTTGTGAAATTAAATAACAATAATTTCTAATGAATAGGACATATACATGACAAGATCTGAATTATAATCAATATAAGAAATATTAAACGTAAACTCATTAACAATAATCATTTTTTAGAAGTTCTTTATGCCATATTTGCATTGATTTTTATAGCTAATTTTGTCATTTTAATTCAAAGTTCTCTTCAATTCACAACATTATAATACACACCAATGTAAAATAAAAAAAATTAAGGAAGAGCCCCATATTTTAAATTCGCTTTGGGGCTCCAAAATGGTTGAACCGGCCTTGGATAGTGGCATTTTCGGAAATGTGTCTTTAATTTTTCGGAAATGTATCTTTAATAATTTTAGTAATTAAGAAAGGTGGTGTATTTCGAGTGGTCGTACGACATTTTATCACACTTTAAAGGTATATGATAAATTTTCAAAATTGGGTGAATGTGTGACCTTGCTCGTGTAATGGTGGAAACAGGAAAAGCACACCACATTGTCTTTTGTTTATCAAATATTGAAGCTAGCGTTGGTTTTACTGATTATAACCGCAACAATTGAAATATTTTTTTCTAAAATAAAATTTATCAATACGGGTTTGCGTAATGGGTGATGAGTATTTGAACAATGTTTTAATTTTTGGAGTTGAAAGAGAAACATTCGATAAAGTAAAGAACAATGTGTAATGGCTCGATTTCAAGCTTTCAAAAACCGAATAGGAGAAATTTGCACCCCGTGTATCGTGTTTCTATTTTTTCCGTTTACATTGTATGAAATACGGTAACAAAAAAATTGAACGTTACCTTTGAAATTTATGTATAGATCCGTTACTGAGTTACCGACCGCAAGTCACTTGGTGATATTAAATAAGTTGTGTTCTATGCATGGTAAGTGACTGTATCCCTTCTGAAAGGAATTTGGTGATATTAAATATGCAAGCCATAAAAGTTTTAATTTTATTCGCCAAGAAAATTAGTTAGCGACAAACCCTGAGGCAAAAAGACATCGTTGCGTGTGTAAATTAAGTGCTCTACTAAGTGAGCTAATTATGTAGATAATTTATTGTCAAAATGAATATTGAGAAATCACTAATTAATAGAGTAACAATATGAATGGAGGATTAATAGGGACAAAATATATCTACCACATGAATAGCTTATATATATATATATATATATAGACACCCCATGCGCCTAACTTCCCGACCCATACGCTGCAATGAACTATATTAACCTATTCGGTATAAGACACAAAATAATGCACTAGAAAATATTCTCAAGATGATTATTCCATGATCCAAGATCAATTGGTATAGCTTCTAAGTAATATGATATTTCTATGGGATGAGTTCCTTTTGTTGTGAGTTTTTTTTTTATTATTTTTTTTTATTTTTTTTTTGTGTGTGTGTGAAGATAAATGACCTGCTTAACTCAGCATTTAGAGTACGAATTTCTTTTATATGATGATACTTATTGTTCAAATCCAATAATATGTAGAACTTGTTAACTATTGCAATCAACGGTATGCAATAGGTTTTACACTCATTGACGAACCCTAATTAAGGCTACGACAACTTGGACCTTTAATGCCTACTCTTAGGCGACCAAAAGAAAAATCTTTGGAAATTCTTGTGCCACTCAGGCACTCACGTCCGCTATCATTTTGGAATTCTGGACTTCATATCCGGACCGGGCTCCCACATCGCTGGCCGTTACAAACCTTTGATTTTGGAAATTCTGGATGAGCTCCACATAAGAGCATTGTGGAAGCTATTAGAGGAACCTGTCTGGTTTTTCCACCCGTCACATTTTAAAAAAAAAACTTGGAAAAAGTAAACATATATATTTTTTGTTTTGTTTTGAGTGATGCACTATACAAAGGTATATGCCACTATTCCACCATTCATGATTAGTAAGTGTTACGCTTGATATACAAAGGAAATATGTTAAATGGTACTCAGATCATATTTATTTGAATATTTGATAATTTTTATAAAAAGAAAAAAAATTAAAAATATTAATATGATCAACATGATTCAACTCCATTTCAAGCTTGAGAAGCTGAAGCTTTCCCAATCTTTTCATTCTTGACGAACTCTTCTTCATCATGAACATGCATCAAATCATCATCAATGGTAATGGCCACCGCTTTCATGCCATTTGGACCTTGCACGATGTTCTTGTGCACCTTCAAATGCTCATCAACATGAACCATTTCATTTTTTTCAGTCGCTTTTCTGCATTTCCATTTCTTCATGAAGCAACACAAAGCAATTGTTGCAAGTCCAAGAACAAATACACATCCAAACGAGACGAAAACAATGAATACGGTGGTCATAATTAGCAAATTTTCTTGATGTGAATGATCAAATATTGTGGGACTTTGAGATATGGGTTTGAAGTGAAATAAGAAATTTAGTAGATAAGAATTTATAGTAGAGAATTAATAGAGTAGCACCATGTCTTTTAAGTTTCAAGAAACTTGTCTTGAAGACAATGTTGAACTTGTAGAGTTGTAGATTGTGTTGTTGTAAAGCATCTCTAAAGATCTTTAAAGGCCATTTTCAGCTGTTTTCCTTAAAAAAGGGTTGTAAAACTAACAAAAATCATCCTTCACATAATATATCAAAAATTTGTAAAGAAGCTCATATCAAGAGTGATTTGTGTGTGCACTATTCTCAAGTGGAGGGCGAGTAGAAAAACCTATCATAAGTTTATAACCAAGAAAACCAGTTTGAAAATAACATAAGTAAACGATGGTTCGGTTTTAATATTTCTGAAATTTTGATAACCGACTATATATTGGTTTAGTTTCAATAACGTGCATTTACAAAACAAATTGAATGAACTGAACCGAAAATGCATGTAGCGTAAATCATATCCAAGGTACTGCTTATAGCTTACACATAACTAATACCTTTACACATATGTTGCATACTACAAACATGCCCTTACAGTCATATTAGTGGTGTTTACAAATTCTATACCTAATTGTTGGGTCTGTATACTACTATTTATTTCATCACTATATCAAATTTAATGTATTGCTATTCATTACCTTAAATTTTCACAATTTCACAACATATATTTACTAAATATCCAAGATAGAAAGTAAAAAAAGTATTTTATATAATATATGCAACAATCTCATGGATGCCTAATACCTTTCATATAACTACCATCTTGAATATGTTTTATTAAAGGTCTATTATTATTTATTTTATTAGGTAATTAATTTATTGTAAAAAAAAAAGGTTTGTCCAATATACTAATTAAGACATTTCCAATGCTACATGCGCATTTAACTGACACGTCATCTGTCATATAACATCCTTACAAATCCTTAAAACCTCAATTTCTTCTCTAACCATACAAATATTCTTATACTCTTTAATTTTCACCTCATCACCTACCCATTACACAAAATATTTATCTAAGACTTTGTTTTTTTTACCTTGGGCCCACCTCACCTTCAGAAGGCGACAAAAGCAAAGCCCTTGTAGAAGGCTTGGAGATAGTCTAATAGAGTAACACCATATGTTGATAATTAAAAACAAAAATAAAATATAATTGCCTTTCAGAAAAAAAAATACGGGTTTGAAATTTTGAGAAGTGTTTTACAATACAATCAAACTTGCTAGCTTAATATGAGAGTCAAGTCAAGACAAGTTTCTTGAAGCTTGCAAGTCATGTACTATCCTCTATACTATAAATAATCATACTTCAAACTACATTTTGCACATCAAACTCATCTTAAAAGCCACAAAGTTTAAACAACTTCATCAGATAAATCAAGAAAACTCAGCAATGATTACCATATATGTCGTTTTTGTCTCGTTTGGCGGCGTTTTGTTTCTCGCGCTTGGTCTATTTGCTTTGTGGTTCTTTGTGATTAAGAACTTGAAATGCAGCAAGACAGCTCAGTAACAAGAGATGGTTCATGTTGATGAGCATAGAAAAGTGACAGAGAATATTGTGCAAACCCCAAATGGCGTGAAAGCTGTTTCGATTACAGTTGATGATGATTTACATGTTGATGAAGAAGCAGAGTGCAGGAAGAATGAGAGGATTGGAAAGAACTTGCATCATGATGACATTCATGCAACTTCACAAGCTTGAATTCTGTATTTGGTGCTGCAAATAAAGTTGTGCATGTTAATCTATGATGCAATATGGCTGTATGTTATTTTAATGACTAAATTATAGTTTCAATATCATTGTGCTTATTCAATATTTTTAAATACACAATATAGCACTTTAACCTTTATGCTCATCGCGTATGGGGCCATACCGTTAACTACAGTATTGAGAAATGGCAAACCAAACCGTCCAGATTGGTTGGATTAACCAGACCACCCGACATGGTTGCCAAAGAGCTTCTAGCCAAGTTGTATCAAGATGATAGATAGGGTTGTTCCTCCCCATAAATGTGAGGGTTCGAGTCCCATTGAGGACACGGGCATAAATTTAGGAGTTAAATTATTGGGTTCGTCAGTCACCCATTCTAAAAAGAACCCCAAACGGGGGCATAAATTTAGGAGTTAAATTATTGGGTTCGTCAGTCACCCATTCTAAAAAGAACCCCAAACGGGCATAGTTTCGTTTGGCAGTTTGAAAAGATTTTTTTAATTTGGAATCATTGATTTGTATAATATTACTAAAAATAATAAAGATGGTTCTTGATATTATAATGCATATTCCAAAAATGGAAAAATAATTTATTTATATACTAAAGGTAAACACCAGTTCGGATTACGTGGCTAGTCCGAAGTTCCAAACCGAGAACCAAAGCGTTAAGCCTCGTTTTTCAAACCATAAACTGTTAATCATATCGTTTAAACCTAAAATCGAACAACTTGCTTCTACTTGATGAGAGCATCCTTACATGCCCGGACAAAAAAAATGGAGAAAAGGGATAAACATTCTCTCATTTGCACAAAAATAGAACTTGTATTGCATCATATTCATGAATGTTGACCCAAAAAAACAACTCATCTATGTAAATTTGTTACAACAATTATTGTATACAACACCTGTACAACAACAAATTAATTGAATTTGTTTCGGATAATAACCCTGACCCGGACCCGTTTTCTCCATCTCTCTTGCACTCACAACCAAAATAATCCAAAGCCTGCAAAAAACACCGGAATTTCAGAGTAAACAACCAAATCTCAGATTCGAAATTGATGCAAATTTTAAATTACAAAGATATAAAACAATTTAAAACTAACATCAAGCTTGTGAACAAACACTGCTATTCCAAAAAAAGAGTTAATAAATTTATAAAATACATATCTAATTTTGATTTAAAATCAACTAGGTTTGACCTTACAAAGAGTCAACTTACCATTTCACAAATAAGAAAACAGGATTTCATTCCATGCATCAGGGACTCCGGGTAAGCACCAATGGCTGCAATCAGGAACCGTTGGATTATCACTCCAAATACCAACATGTGCATCACTACGATATGAACCCATAGGGGTCACATGCATTGTCGTTACAGGAACCGACATGCTATTCACCACTTTTTTTATAGCATCTGAAAACTGACTTCTATGTTCTCTCTTACTTCTAACCAAGGGCTTTTTTGTAACTTTGCAAGTGTGACCGTTTGAACCGCTGATACACATAAGTAAGTGTTACTGGTGACATTTACATTCAAGATAAAAAGTAATGGTTTGACTTTTGAGGTCGAAGTCAAACCAATCGCTTCAACTTCAATATTAATAAGAGTAAACATGAGTTTTAAAAACTGATTTCGATAAGCTGATTAACGTTCATAGAAAGTAGTAGGAAAAAATGTTATTAGTAAGATTTACTACTTATATTCAACAAAAAAAAAACAATGTTTTGACTTCTGAGGTCAAAGTCAAACCAAATCTATTCAACTTCAATATTAATAAGAGTTAACAGGACATCCAAAACTGATTTCGTAGGTAGATTAAAGTTTATAGCCGGTAGGAAAATAAGCTTTTGGTTGATCATTTGCAATGGAAATTATATAAATTTCACATTTTGAAAAGTAACCGGTTTGTTTTTAAAAGTCAAAATGTTCCATTCTGTTTGATAACCACATGAAAACCAATAAATCAAGAATGACCTTAAAAGCCAACGTGTACGTTTTTCTTAGTAGTCAACATGTACCTCCAATGACTGCCCTCAAAAGTCCTGAAAAACACGCGGGTCCGGTTTGTATTAACCGCATTTTCGACCCATGAAGCCCAAGTGTTTAAAGCGGTTGTATAAGCAGCCATGGTTGACATTCCAAGTTTTAGCCTTCCACTGACCTTGAAATAACAGCCACTGTCCAAAAACTGATTTAGACATAATGCATAATAAAATTTACAAACAAAGCATCATGTTAGTTAGAGGTGGCAGATGAGCGGGTCAAGTAACAGCAAAAAACGTGTCGGTCGGGTCAACATGTGTGGATTTTGGCCCGGGCTGAATTGGGTTGATCCCAAACAATCTTTTTCCAGAATTTTTTAAATATAATTAGTGTCCCTATTATTTAATAATAACCTACTTTTTTACTAGAATGATTTAGAATTTTTTATGTTTTCAAGATGCACTTTGGTCGACTTTTGAACTGTTTAATTTATTTTCTTTTTTGGCTAAATTTTGTTAAAAAATATGTTTGACCCTTTAGAAATAAAACATAATCCATGCGGAACAGTTCAAAATTAAAATAGGTTACAACTTACAATTGCCACCTCGGGTGTTAATCGAAAAATAAATCTTAATCACATTTCACACATGAAAGTACACATCAACTATTTTAAACTACACGAATAAATAAAGGGAATTTTAAATGCATAAAAACTCCTAAATCATTTTATAAAATAATTTGATCATTAAGGACATAATTTCAATTTAGACATTTAGTATATACATCCTTAAAGCTTCCTAAATATGCAAATAAGAATATCCTAAAAAACATGGTTTAAATCACAAAAACTGACAAATTCATACATTTTGTCCTATTAACATTCTAAACCAACCAAAAAACAATATAAATCAAAGATAAGAGAGTAACCTTCATCAATAAATCAACAAAAAAAACCACACTAAAACAAAAAAAAAACTTACATCTCAAAAAGCTTTGCGCGATTCCCCCAATGGCCCGTATTAAACACAAGAATATCCGAATCAACCCACTTCGAGCTAATATTATCCAACTCATCGAGCTTAATCGTCGACTTAACCCTCTTTGGTGCACGTTTAGGAACCGAGCCAATTTGCATCAAAAAAACCGACCGATAAAACTCAACCGTAAAATTATACGAACTACACCGAACACCCAAGTACCTAATCTTCTTACTAATCTTATTCCCATTAACCTCATAAACACTCGCCTTATCCTCCACACCGTTCATAAGCAAACATATCATACTCTCCCACTGCGTCCGACTCAACGAGTCACCAACAAACACAACCCGCTTCCCATGAAGCCGTTCCAAAATCCCACCAACATTAAACCTCAAAACATCGCAATTCTTCGGTTTCCATCGCCATTTAAGATACCCTTTATCTTTCCTACCATTAGCTAAACAATTAAATCCTTTTTCGGCAAACGGGCATCGAGACGCGTTGTATAAAGGGTATGTTTCGGTTTCATCAAGAACCCAAGTGCCATCATAATAATCACACACTATGTTTTCATTTGAATTGTTGGAATTGGTAATTAGGGGTTGTTGAGCAATTGCAGGTGGAAATGGAACTGGTTTGTGTAAGTATATGTACCCGAAAAGTAAAGAGTGTAATGAAGAAACAAGATGTGATTAGATTGAATCTGGTGATTGATTTAAAAGGGTGTCTTTTGAGATACAGCCAATTGGAAATTGAAGTGAAATGTATTGGGATAATAATATGATTTCCAACAAATTTCATAGTTTAGAAGAAACATTAAAACCTGAATGCTGGAGTTAAGGCATTGAATGAAGAGAGTTGGTGTTTGTTAACTGAGGTTGTGGTGAATGATTGTAAGAGTAAGAATTGGAGAAGATGATGGTGATGTGTAAGCTACAAGTTTGGTGAAGGTTATAAGTTATGTGTCGGTGATGATACTTGAAACTACCAAACGACAACATCAAAGCATTTCTTTTATATGATGCCCCTCCGGTTTCTTAGGAGACATCATTTACACAATTCACATTCAGTCTATTGTAAGTGAGGTTTTTAAATATGGTGCTCCAGCGATGCAGCAGTATACGACTATACACGTCTAATGTTAGTATACTTGTAACCTTGGTACGTGCGTAACCCGACGTAGGTATGCGTTTAACGTGGCATCAGGCGTGTAACATGTGTCGGTAATTGCATCACACGATGCCTTAACATGAGCAACCCGGTATGTATATACTATATCATCCGTGTAACGAATGCCTGAACGTGTGTTGCCGGTGACAAAATCAAGAAGTAAAGATGAAATGTAGAGTAATTTCAAACAAACCGCTTTTTAACACAACCCGTTTTGACGCAAAACCCGTTCCGACAAAGTTTTAACCTGAAGCCCGTTTCTACCAGAACCCATCCCGACCTGAACCAAATTAACCATCAGCCGAAACCGCCAGACTCATTGTTGGTAAAAACTGGTTATCACGTAATATGTTAGTTTTAGAACTAATAAAGTATAACAATATAATGCTCAAATTGAAGGGAATAAGATTCTCGTTTTTATGGTGGAATTGTTTAAAAAAAATATTAATGTGTGAAGAAGTTATGGCCGTTTCTACCATAACTCATCCCGATCTGAACCAAATTAACCATCAGCCGAACCCGCCCGACTCATTGTTGGTAAAAACCGGTAATCACGTAATATGTTAGTTTTAGAACTAATAAAGTATAACAATATCATACTCAAATTAAAGGGAATAAGATTCTCGTTTTTATAGTGGAATTGTTTAAATAAATATTGATGTGTGAAGTTACCATGATGTTTGGGACAAAATTGTTGAATTTTCGGGAAAAATGTGTGTTTTCCGGCCAAAAACGTTTTTCCAGCGACATAAAACTAACGACGTTAGAATTCTGTTAGTCGCGGAACGTTAGAAACAAATACGTTAAAAGTTGGGACCGTCAGCAGCCAATTCGTTGGTTGGGACCGGCAGTGACCAAAAGACGATAGTTGGGACCAATAAAAATCAATTTTCCTTATTTAAATTAACAAAAGTTAACCAAAGTTAATGGGTAAAAAAACTGTAACTATTTTAAATAAAACTAAAGAAACCGTGAGATTAAGAGTTACAAAGACTATTTTGCCCTTTTTAAAAGGTAGTACCATATGCTTTGTGGGTTGTAAAACTCTTAAAAATTTGCTCTTAATTTTGTCCATTAGATTCTCTTTATAATATATAGTATAGATATCGATGAAGTGGTTTACTTTAGGGTGTGAATGGAGGATTTTTCTGTATATTTGAAAATATTTTGAAAATGGTTGTGAGTAAATGAAAAGAAATGGTAACGATAAAGTTATAAAAATGTATAATTTAATTGAAAAAGGGAGGGGGGGAGAGAAAATGTAGTGATTTTTAGTGTAATTTTGGATTTGAAGATAAGGGATTTGATGGGAATGCTCTTAGGCTATGTATTGAGGGCGACATATTTAGGGATAAGTGACATGTGGCGCACAATTAGCAAAGTAGAGAATATTTGTTTTAGGGGGTGTATTGATGTAGTCCAATATATTTATATTTATTTATACCATGCACATAATAATAAAATAATAATATTTCCAAACAATGATTCTTCAGCCCTCTTATCGCGAAGGGAGAGGGTGTTTCAATTAAAATCGTCCATTTTACCGCCCCAATACACTTGGCCTTAGGAAAGAGGGGCACCATTGGGCAAGGAGCATCGGTGCATATACCCTACAAGGGTGATAGTTATGAGTTTGAAAGAAATATAACAAATGTAATAATTAAACTATAATCAAAGCGTATTATAATCGAAATATTTGTCATCTTACGTACCAGAACGAGTAGTGATGGGCATGTGTCACCCCGATAG